>NC_134191.1:11622325-11662325 GCF_964188355.1 Buteo buteo
CCCTAACCCTAGCCCTAACCCTAACCCTAACCCTAACCCTAACCTTAGCCCTAACCCTAACCCCTAACCCCTAACCGTAACGCTAACCCTAAGCCTAACCCCTAACCCCTAACCCCTAACCCTAACCCTAACCCTAAACCCTAACCCTAACCCTAACCCTAACCCTAGCCCTAACCCTAGCCCTAAGTCGTACCCTAACCCTAATCCTAACCCTAACGCAACCTTAACCCTATAGCTAACCTTAGCCCTTAAAACTAACCTAATAGAAACCCTAACCCTAACTCCTAACCCTAAGCCTAACCTAACCCTAACCCTAACCCTAGCCGTAACCCTAACCCTAACCCTAACCCTAGCCCTAACCCTAACCCTAACCCTAACCCTAACCTTAGCCCTAACCCTAACCCCTAACCCCTAACCGTAACGCTAACCCTAAGCCTAACCCCTAACCCCTAACCCCTAACCCTAACCCTAACCCTAAACCCTAACCCTAACCCTAACCCTAACCCTAGCCCTAACCCTAGCCCTAAGTCGTACCCTAACCCTAATCCTAACCCGAACCCAACCTTAACCCTAAAACTAACCTTAGCCCTTAAAACTAACCTAATAGAAACCCTAAACCTAACTCCTAACCCTAAGCCTAACCTAACCCTAACCCTAACCCTAGCCGTAACCCTAACCCTAACCCTAACCCTAGCCCTAACCCTAACCCTAACCCTAACCCTAACCTTAGCCCTAACCCTAACCCCTAACCCCTAACCGTAACGCTAACCCTAAGCCTAACCCCTAACCCCTAACCCCTAACCCTAACCCTAACCCTAAACCCTAACCCTAACCCTAACCCTAACCCTAGCCCTAACCCTAGCCCTAAGTCGTACCCTAACCCTAATCCTAACCCTAACCCAACCTTAACCCTAAAACTAACCTTAGCCCTTAAAACTAACCTAATAGAAACCCTAACCCTAACTCCTAACCCTAAGCCTAACCTAACCCTAACCCTAACCCTAGCCGTAACCCTAACCCTAACCCTAACCCTAGCCCTAACCCTAACCCTAACCCTAACCCTAACCTTAGCCCTAACCCTAACCCCTAACCCCTAACCGTAACGCTAACCCTAAGCCTAACCCCTAACCCCTAACCCCTAACCCTAACCCTAACCCTAAACCCTAACCCTAACCCTAACCCTAACCCTAGCCCTAACCCTAGCCCTAAGTCGTACCCTAACCCTAATCCTAACCCTAACCCAACCTTAACCCTATAGCTAACCTTAGCCCTTAAAACTAACCTAATAGAAACCCTAACCCTAACTCCTAACCCTAAGCCTAACCTAACCCTAACCCTAACCCTAGCCGTAACCCTAACCCTAACCCTAACCCTAGCCCTAACCCTAACCCTAACCCTAACCCTAACCTTAGCCCTAACCCTAACCCCTAACCCCTAACCGTAACGCTAACCCTAAGCCTAACCCCTAACCCCTAACCCCTAACCCTAACCCTAACCCTAAACCCTAACCCTAACCCTAACCCTAACCCTAGCCCTAACCCTAGCCCTAAGTCGTACCCTAACCCTAATCCTAACCCGAACCCAACCTTAACCCTAAAACTAACCTTAGCCCTTAAAACTAACCTAATAGAAACCCTAACCCTAACTCCTAACCCTAAGCCTAACCTAACCCTAACCCTAACCCTAGCCGTAACCCTAACCCTAACCCTAACCCTAGCCCTAACCCTAACCCTAACCCTAACCCTAACCTTAGCCCTAACCCTAACCCCTAACCCCTAACCATAACGCTAACCCTAAGCCTAACCCCTAACCCCTAACCCCTAACCCTAACCCTAACCCTAAACCCTAACCCTAACCCTAACCCTAACCCTAGCCCTAACCCTAGCCCTAAGTCGTACCCTAACCCTAATCCTAACCCTAACCCAACCTTAACCCTATAGCTAACCTTAGCCCTTAAAACTAACCTAATAGAAACCCTAACCCTAACTCCTAACCCTAAGCCTAACCTAACCCTAACCCTAACCCTAGCCGTAACCCTAACCCTAACCCTAACCCTAGCCCTAACCCTAACCCTAACCCTAACCCTAACCTTAGCCCTAACCCTAACCCCTAACCCCTAACCGTAACGCTAACCCTAAGCCTAACCCCTAACCCCTAACCCCTAACCCTAACCCTAACCCTAACCCTAAACCCTAACCCTAACCCTAACCCTAACCCTAGCCCTAACCCTAGCCCTAAGTCGTACCCTAACCCTAATCCTAACCCGAACCCAACCTTAACCCTAAAACTAACCTTAGCCCTTAAAACTAACCTAATAGAAACCCTAACCCTAACTCCTAACCCTAAGCCTAACCTAACCCTAACCCTAACCCTAGCCGTAACCCTAACCCTAACCCTAACCCTAGCCCTAACCCTAACCCTAACCCTAACCCTAACCTTAGCCCTAACCCTAACCCCTAACCGTAACGCTAACCCTAAGCCTAACCCCTAACCCCTAACCCCTAACCCTAACCCTAACCCTAAACCCTAACCCTAACCCTAACCCTAACCCTAGCCCTAACCCTAGCCCTAAGTCGTACCCTAACCCTAATCCTAACCCTAACGCAACCTTAACCCTATAGCTAACCTTAGCCCTTAAAACTAACCTAATAGAAACCCTAACCCTAACTCCTAACCCTAAGCCTAACCTAACCCTAACCCTAACCCTAGCCGTAACCCTAACCCTAACCCTAATCCTAGCCCTAACCCTAACCCTAACCCTAACCCTAACCTTAGCCCTAACCCTAACCCCTAACCCCTAACCGTAACGCTAACCCTAAGCCTAACCCCTAACCCCTAACCCCTAACCCTAACCCTAACCCTAAACCCTAACCCTAACCCTAACCCTAACCCTAGCCCTAACCCTAGCCCTAAGTCGTACCCTAACCCTAATCCTAACCCGAACCCAACCTTAACCCTAAAACTAACCTTAGCCCTTAAAACTAACCTAATAGAAACCCTAAACCTAACTCCTAACCCTAAGCCTAACCTAACCCTAACCCTAACCCTAGCCGTAACCCTAACCCTAACCCTAACCCTAGCCCTAACCCTAACCCTAACCCTAACCCTAACCTTAGCCCTAACCCTAACCCCTAACCCCTAACCGTAACGCTAACTCTAAGCCTAACCCCTAACCCCTAACCCCTAACCCTAACCCTAACCCTAAACCCTAACCCTAACCCTAACCCTAACCCTAGCCCTAACCCTAGCCCTAAGTCGTACCCTAACCCTAATCCTAACCCTAACCCAACCTTAACCCTATAGCTAACCTTAGCCCTTAAAACTAACCTAATAGAAACCCTAACCCTAACTCCTAACCCTAAGCCTAACCTAACCCTAACCCTAACCCTAGCCGTAACCCTAACCCTAACCCTAACCCTAGCCCTAACCCTAACCCTAACCCTAACCCTAACCTTAGCCCTAACCCTAACCCCTAACCCCTAACCGTAACGCTAACCCTAAGCCTAACCCCTAACCCCTAACCCCTAACCCTAACCCTAACCCTAAACCCTAACCCTAACCCTAACCCTAACCCTAGCCCTAACCCTAGCCCTAAGTCGTACCCTAACCCTAATCCTAACCCTAACCCAACCTTAACCCTATAGCTAACCTTAGCCCTTAAAACTAACCTAATAGAAACCCTAACCCTAACTCCTAACCCTAAGCCTAACCTAACCCTAACCCTAACCCTAGCCGTAACCCTAACCCTAACCCTAACCCTAGCCCTAACCCTAACCCTAACCCTAACCCTAACCTTAGCCCTAACCCTAACCCCTAACCCCTAACCGTAACGCTAACCCTAAGCCTAACCCCTAACCCCTAACCCCTAACCCTAACCCTAACCCTAAACCCTAACCCTAACCCTAACCCTAACCCTAGCCCTAACCCTAGCCCTAAGTCGTACCCTAACCCTAATCCTAACCCGAACCCAACCTTAACCCTAAAACTAACCTTAGCCCTTAAAACTAACCTAATAGAAACCCTAACCCTAACTCCTAACCCTAAGCCTAACCTAACCCTAACCCTAACCCTAGCCGTAACCCTAACCCTAACCCTAACCCTAGCCCTAACCCTAACCCTAACCCTAACCCTAACCTTAGCCCTAACCCTAACCCCTAACCCCTAACCGTAACGCTAACCCTAAGCCTAACCCCTAACCCCTAACCCCTAACCCTAACCCTAACCCTAAACCCTAACCCTAACCCTAACCCTAACCCTAGCCCTAACCCTAGCCCTAAGTCGTACCCTAACCCTAATCCTAACCCTAACGCAACCTTAACCCTATAGCTAACCTTAGCCCTTAAAACTAACCTAATAGAAACCCTAACCCTAACTCCTAACCCTAAGCCTAACCTAACCCTAACCCTAACCCTAGCCGTAACCCTAACCCTAACCCTAATCCTAGCCCTAACCCTAACCCTAACCCTAACCCTAACCTTAGCCCTAACCCTAACCCCTAACCCCTAACCGTAACGCTAACCCTAAGCCTAACCCCTAACCCCTAACCCCTAACCCTAACCCTAACCCTAAACCCTAACCCTAACCCTAACCCTAACCCTAGCCCTAACCCTAGCCCTAAGTCGTACCCTAACCCTAATCCTAACCCGAACCCAACCTTAACCCTAAAACTAACCTTAGCCCTTAAAACTAACCTAATAGAAACCCTAAACCTAACTCCTAACCCTAAGCCTAACCTAACCCTAACCCTAACCCTAGCCGTAACCCTAACCCTAACCCTAACCCTAGCCCTAACCCTAACCCTAACCCTAACCCTAACCTTAGCCCTAACCCTAACCCCTAACCCCTAACCGTAACGCTAACCCTAAGCCTAACCCCTAACCCCTAACCCCTAACCCTAACCCTAACCCTAAACCCTAACCCTAACCCTAACCCTAACCCTAGCCCTAACCCTAGCCCTAAGTCGTACCCTAAACCTAATCCTAACCCTAACCCAACCTTAACCCTATAGCTAACCTTAGCCCTTAAAACTAACCTAATAGAAACCCTAACCCTAACTCCTAACCCTAAGCCTAACCTAACCCTAACCCTAACCCTAGCCGTAACCCTAACCCTAACCCTAACCCTAGCCCTAACCCTAACCCTAACCCTAACCCTAACCTTAGCCCTAACCCTAACCCCTAACCCCTAACCGTAACGCTAACCCTAAGCCTAACCCCTAACCCCTAACCCCTAACCCTAACCCTAACCCTAAACCCTAACCCTAACCCTAACCCTAACCCTAGCCCTAACCCTAGCCCTAAGTCGTACCCTAACCCTAATCCTAACCCTAACGCAACCTTAACCCTATAGCTAACCTTAGCCCTTAAAACTAACCTAATAGAAACCCTAACCCTAACTCCTAACCCTAAGCCTAACCTAACCCTAACCCTAACCCTAGCCGTAACCCTAACCCTAACCCTAACCCTAGCCCTAACCCTAACCCTAACCCTAACCCTAACCTTAGCCCTAACCCTAACCCCTAACCCCTAACCGTAACGCTAACCCTAAGCCTAACCCCTAACCCCTAACCCCTAACCCTAACCCTAACCCTAAACCCTAACCCTAACCCTAACCCTAACCCTAGCCCTAACCCTAGCCCTAAGTCGTACCCTAACCCTAATCCTAACCTGAACCCAACCTTAACCCTAAAACTAACCTTAGCCCTTAAAACTAACCTAATAGAAACCCTAAACCTAACTCCTAACCCTAAGCCTAACCTAACCCTAACCCTAACCCTAGCCGTAACCCTAACCCTAACCCTAACCCTAACCCTAACCCTAACCCTAACCTTAGCCCTAACCCTAACCCCTAACCCCTAACCGTAACGCTAACCCTAAGCCTAACCCCTAACCCCTAACCCCTAACCCTAACCCTAACCCTAAACCCTAACCCTAACCCTAACCCTAACCCTAGCCCTAACCCTAGCCCTAAGTCGTACCCTAACCCTAATCCTAACCCTAACGCAACCTTAACCCTATAGCTAACCTTAGCCCTTAAAACTAACCTAATAGAAACCCTAACCCTAACTCCTAACCCTAAGCCTAACCTAACCCTAACCCTAACCCTAGCCGTAACCCTAACCCTAACCCTAACCCTAGCCCTAACCCTAACCCTAACCCTAACCCTAACCTTAGCCCTAACCCTAACCCCTAACCCCTAACCGTAACCCTAACCCTAAACCCTAACCCTAACCCTAACCCTAACCCTAGCCCTAACCCTAGTCCTAAGTCGTACCATAACCCTAATCCTAACCCTAACCCAACCTTAACCCTAAAACTAACCTTAGCCCTTAAAACTAACCTAATAGAAACCCTAACCCTAACTCCTAACCCTAAGCCTAACCTAACCCTAACCCTAACCCTAGCCGTAACCCTAACCCTAACCCTAACCCTAGCCCTAACCCTAACCCTAACCCTAACCCTAACCTTAGCCCTAACCCTAACCCCTAACCCCTAACCGTAACGCTAACCCTAAGCCTAACCCCTAACCCCTAACCCCTAACCCTAACCCTAAACCTAAACCCTAACCCTAACCCTAACCCTAACCCTAGCCCTAACCCTAGCCCTAAGTCGTACCCTAACCCTAATCCTAACCCTAACGCAACCTTAACCCTATAGCTAACCTTAGCCCTTAAAACTAACCTAATAGAAACCCTAACCCTAACTCCTAACCCTAAGCCTAACCTAACCCTAACCCTAACCCTAGCCGTAACCCTAACCCTAACCCTAACCCTAGCCCTAACCCTAACCCTAACCCTAACCCTAACCTTAGCCCTAACCCTAACCCCTAACCCCAACCGTAACGCTAACCCTAAGCCTAACCCCTAACCCCTAACCCCTAACCCTAACCCTAACCCTAAACCCTAACCCTAACCCTAACCCTAACCCTAGCCCTAACCCTAGCCCTAAATCGTACCCTAACCCTAATCCTAACCCGAACCCAACCTTAACCCTAAAACTAACCTTAGCCCTTAAAACTAACCTAATAGAAACCCTAAACCTAACTCCAAACCCTAAGCCTAACCTAACCCTAACCCTAACCCTAGCCGTAACCCTAACCCTAACCCTAACCCTAGCCCTAACCCTAACCCTAACCCTAACCCTAACCTTAGCCCTAACCCTAACCCCTAACCCCTAACCGTAACGCTAACCCTAAGCCTAACCCCTAACCCCTAACCCCTAACCCTAACCCTAACCCTAAACCCTAACCCTAACCCTAACCCTAACCCTAGCCCTAACCCTAGCCCTAAGTCGTACCCTAACCCTAATCCTAACCCTAACCCAACCTTAACCCTATAGCTAACCTTAGCCCTTAAAACTAACCTAATAGAAACCCTAACCCTAACTCCTAACCCTAAGCCTAACCTAACCCTAACCCTAACCCTAGCCGTAACCCTAACCCTAACCCTAACCCTAGCCCTAACCCTAACCCTAACCCTAACCCTAACCTTAGCCCTAACCCTAACCCCTAACCCCTAACCGTAACGCTAACCCTAAGCCTAACCCCTAACCCCTAACCCCTAACCCTAACCCTAACCCTAAACCCTAACCCTAACCCTAACCCTAACCCTAGCCCTAACCCTAGCCCTAAGTCGTACCCTAACCCTAATCCTAACCCGAACCCAACCTTAACCCTAAAACTAACCTTAGCCCTTAAAACTAACCTAATAGAAACCCTAAACCTAACTCCTAACCCTAAGCCTAACCTAACCCTAACCCTAACCCTAGCCGTAACCCTAACCCTAACCCTAACCCTAGCCCTAACCCTAACCCTAACCCTAACCCTAACCTTAGCCCTAACCCTAACCCCTAACCCCTAACCGTAACGCTAACCCTAAGCCTAACCCCTAACCCCTAACCCCTAACCCTAACCCTAACCCTAAACCCTAACCCTAACCCTAACCCTAACCCTAGCCCTAACCCTAGCCCTAAGTCGTACCCTAACCCTAATCCTAACCCTAACCCAACCTTAACCCTATAGCTAACCTTAGCCCTTAAAACTAAACTAATAGAAACCCTAACCCTAACTCCTAACCCTAAGCCTAACCTAACCCTAACCCTAACCCTAGCCGTAACCCTAACCCTAACCCTAACCCTAGCCCTAACCCTAACCCTAACCCTAACCCTAACCTTAGCCCTAACCCTAACCCCTAACCCCTTACCGTAACGCTAACCCTAAGCCTAACCCCTAACCCCTAACCCCTAACCCTAACCCTAACCCTAAACCCTAACCCTAACCCTAACCCTAACCCTAGCCCTAACCCTAGTCCTAAGTCGTACCCTAACCCTAATCCTAACCCTAACGCAACCTTAACCCTATAGCTAACCTTAGCCCTTAAAACTAACCTAATAGAAACCCTAACCCTAACTCCTAACCCTAAGCCTAACCTAACCCTAACCCTAACCCTAGCCGTAACCCTAACCCTAACCCTAACCCTAGCCCTAACCCTAACCCTAACCTTAGCCCTAACCCTAACCCCTAACCCCTAACCGTAACGCTAACCCTAAGCCTAACCCCTAACCCCTAACCCCTAACCCTAACCCTAAACCTAAACCCTAACCCTAACCCTAACCCTAACCCTAGCCCTAACCCTAGCCCTAAGTCGTACCCTAACCCTAATCCTAACCCTAACGCAACCTTAACCCTATAGCTAACCTTAGCCCTTAAAACTAACCTAATAGAAACCCTAACCCTAACTCCTAACCCTAAGCCTAACCTAACCCTAACCCTAACCCTAGCCGTAACCCTAACCCTAACCCTAACCCTAGCCCTAACCCTAACCCTAACCCTAACCCTAACCTTAGCCCTAACCCTAACCCCTAACCCCTAACCGTAACGCTAACCCTAAGCCTAACCCCTAACCCCTAACCCCTAACCCTAACCCTAACCCTAAACCCTAACCCTAACCCTAACCCTAACCCTAGCCCTAACCCTAGCCCTAAGTCGTACCCTAACCCTAATCCTAACCCGAACCCAACCTTAACCCTAAAACTAACCTTAGCCCTTAAAACTAACCTAATAGAAACCCTAAACCTAACTCCTAACCCTAAGCCTAACCTAACCCTAACCCTAACCCTAGCCGTAACCCTAACCCTAACCCTAACCCTAGCCCTAACCCTAACCCTAACCCTAACCCTAACCTTAGCCCTAACCCTAACCC
The DNA here is from genome assembly GCF_964188355.1 of Buteo buteo. NCBI lineage: Eukaryota > Metazoa > Chordata > Aves > Accipitriformes > Accipitridae > Buteo > Buteo buteo. Next base: position 11,631,525 of record NC_134191.1, read on the forward strand.
CTAACCCCTAACCGTAACGCTAACCCTAAGCCTAACCCCTAACCCCTAACCCCTAACCCTAACCCTAACCCTAAACCCTAACCCTAACCCTAACCCTAACCCTAGCCCTAACCCTAGCCCTAAGTCGTACCCTAACCCTAATCCTAACCCTAACCCAACCTTAACCCTATAGCTAACCTTAGCCCTTAAAACTAACCTAATAGAAACCCTAACCCTAACTCCTAACCCTAAGCCTAACCTAACCCTAACCCTAACCCTAGCCGTAACCCTAACCCTAACCCTAACCCTAGCCCCAACCCTAACCCTAACCCTAACCCTAACCTTAGCCCTAACCCTAACCCCTAACCCCTAACCGTAACGCTAACCCTAAGCCTAACCCCTAACCCCTAACCCTAACCCTAACCCTAAACCCTAACCCTAACCCTAACCCTAACCCTAGCCCTAACCCTAGCCCTAAGTCGTACCCTAACCCTAATCCTAACCCGAACCCAACCTTAACCCTAAAACTAACCTTAGCCCTTAAAACTAACCTAATAGAAACCCTAACCCTAACTCCTAACCCTAAGCCTAACCTAACCCTAACCCTAACCCTAGCCGTAACCCTAACCCTAACCCTAACCCTAGCCCTAACCCTAACCCTAACCCTAACCCTAACCTTAGCCCTAACCCTAACCCCTAACCCCTAACCGTAACGCTAACCCTAAGCCTAACCCCTAACCCCTAACCCCTAACCCTAACCCTAACCCTAAACCCTAACCCTAACCCTAACCCTAACCCTAGCCCTAACCCTAGCCCTAAGTCGTACCCTAACGCTAATCCTAACCCTAACCCAACCTTAACCCTAAAATTAACCTTAGCCCTTAAAACTAACCTAATAGAAACCCTAACCCTAACTCCTAACCCTAAGCCTAACCTAACCCTAACCCTAACCCTAGCCGTAACCCTAACCCTAACCCAAACCCTAGCCCTAACCCTAACCCTAACCCTAACCCTAACCTTAGCCCTAACCCTAACCCCTAACCCCTAACCGTAACGCTAACCCTAAGCCTAACCCCTAACCCCTAACCCCTAACCCTAACCCTAAACCCTAACCCAAACCCTAACCCTAGCCCTAACCCTAGCCCTAAGTCGTACCCTAACCCTAATCCTAACCCTAACCCAACCTTAACCCTAAAACTAACCTTAGCCCTTAAAACTAACCTAATAGAAACCCTAACCCTAACTCCTAACCCTAAGCCTAACCTAACCCTAACCCTAACCCTAGCCGTAACCCTAACCCTAACCCTAGCCCTAACCCTAACCCTAACCCTAACCCTAACCTTAGCCCTAACCCTAACCCCTAACCCCTAACCGTAACGCTAACCCTAAGCCTAACCCCTAACCCCTAACCCCTAACCCTAACCCTAACCCTAAACCCTAACCCTAACCCTAACCCTAACCCTAGCCCTAACCCTAGCCCTAAGTCGTACCCTAACCCTAATCCTAACCCTAACGCAACCTTAACCCTATAGCTAACCTTAGCCCTTAAAACTAACCTAATAGAAACCCTAACCCTAACTCCTAACCCTAAGCCTAACCTAACCCTAACCCTAACCCTAGCCGTAACCCTAACCCTAACCCTAACCCTAGCCCTAACCCTAACCCTAACCCTAACCCTAACCTTAGCCCTAACCCTAACCCCTAACCCCTAACCGTAACGCTAACCCTAAGCCTAACCCCTAACCCCTAACCCCTAACCCTAACCCTAACCCTAAACCCTAACCCTAACCCTAACCCTAACCCTAGCCCTAACCCTAGCCCTAAGTCGTACCATAACCCTAATCCTAACCCTAACCCAACCTTAACCCTAAAACTAACCTTAGCCCTTAAAACTAACCTAATAGAAACCCTAACCCTAACTCCTAACCCTAAGCCTAACCTAACCCTAACCCTAACCCTAACCCTAACTCTAACCCTAGCCCTAAGTCGTACCCTAACCCTAATCCTAACCCTAACGCAACCTTAACCCTAAAACTAACCTTAGCCCTTAAAACTAACCTAATAGAAACCCTAACCCTAACTCCTAACCCTAAGCCTAACCTAACCCTAACCCTAACCCTAGCCGTAACCCTAACCCTAACCCTAACCCTAGCCCTAACCCTAACCCTAACCCTAACCCTAACCTTAGCCCTAACCCTAACCCCTAACCCCTAACCGTAACGCTAACCCTAAGCCTAACCCCTAACCCCTAACCCCTAACCCTAACCCTAACCCTAAACCCTAACCCTAACCCTAACCCTAACCCTAGCCCTAACCCTAGCCCTAAGTCGTACCCTAACCCTAATCCTAACCTGAACCCAACCTTAACCCTAAAACTAACCTTAGCCCTTAAAACTAACCTAATAGAAACCCTAACCCTAACTCCTAACCCTAAGCCTAACCTAACCCTAACCCTAACCCTAGCCGTAACCCTAACCCTAACCCTAACCCTAGCCCTAACCCTAACCCTAACCCTAACCCTAACCTTAGCCCTAACCCTAACCCCTAACCCCTAACCGTAACGCTAACCCTAAGCCTAACCCCTAACCCCTAACCCCTAACCCTAACCCTAAACCTAAACCCTAACCCTAACCCTAACCCTAACCCTAGCCCTAACCCTAGCCCTAAGTCGTACCCTAACCCTAATCCTAACCCTAACGCAACCTTAACCCTATAGCTAACCTTAGCCCTTAAAACTAACCTAATAGAAACCCTAACCCTAACTCCTAACCCTAAGCCTAACCTAACCCTAACCCTAACCCTAGCCGTAACCCTAACCCTAACCCTAACCCTAGCCCTAACCCTAACCCTAACCCTAACCCTAACCTTAGCCCTAACCCTAACCCCTAACCCCAACCGTAACGCTAACCCTAAGCCTAACCCCTAACCCCTAACCCCTAACCCTAACCCTAACCCTAAACCCTAACCCTAACCCTAACCCTAACCCTAGCCCTAACCCTAGCCCTAAATCGTACCCTAACCCTAATCCTAACCCGAACCCAACCTTAACCCTAAAACTAACCTTAGCCCTTAAAACTAACCTAATAGAAACCCTAAACCTAACTCCAAACCCTAAGCCTAACCTAACCCTAACCCTAACCCTAGCCGTAACCCTAACCCTAACCCTAACCCTAGCCCTAACCCTAACCCTAACCCTAACCCTAACCTTAGCCCTAACCCTAACCCCTAACCCCTAACCGTAACGCTAACCCTAAGCCTAACCCCTAACCCCTAACCCCTAACCCTAACCCTAACCCTAAACCCTAACCCTAACCCTAACCCTAACCCTAGCCCTAAGCCTAGCCCTAAGTCGTACCCTAACCCTAATCCTAACCCTAACCCAACCTTAACCCTATAGCTAACCTTAGCCCTTAAAACTAACCTAATAGAAACCCTAACCCTAACTCCTAACCCTAAGCCTAACCTAACCCTAACCCTAACCCTAGCCGTAACCCTAACCCTAACCCTAACCCTAGCCCTAACCCTAACCCTAACCCTAACCCTAACCTTAGCCCTAACCCTAACCCCTAACCCCTAACCGTAACGCTAACCCTAAGCCTAACCCCTAACCCCTAACCCCTAACCCTAACCCTAACCCTAAACCCTAACCCTAACCCTAACCCTAACCCTAGCCCTAACCCTAGCCCTAAGTCGTACCCTAACCCTAATCCTAACCCGAACCCAACCTTAACCCTAAAACTAACCTTAGCCCTTAAAACTAACCTAATAGAAACCCTAACCCTAACTCCTAACCCTAAGCCTAACCTAACCCTAACCCTAACCCTAGCCGTAACCCTAACCCTAACCCTAACCCTAGCCCTAACCCTAACCCTAACCCTAACCCTAACCTTAGCCCTAACCCTAACCCCTAACCCCTAACCGTAACGCTAACCCTAAGCCTAACCCCTAACCCCTAACCCCTAACCCTAACCCTAACCCTAAACCCTAACCCTAACCCTAACCCTAACCCTAGCCCTAACCCTAGCCCTAAGTCGTACCCTAACCCTAATCCTAACCCTAACCCAACCTTAACCCTATAGCTAACCTTAGCCCTTAAAACTAACCTAATAGAAACCCTAACCCTAACTCCTAACCCTAAGCCTAACCTAACCCTAACCCTAACCCTAGCCGTAACCCTAACCCTAACCCTAACCCTAGCCCTAACCCTAACCCTAACCCTAACCCTAACCTTAGCCCTAACCCTAACCCCTAACCCCTAACCGTAACGCTAACCCTAAGCCTAACCCCTAACCCCTAACCCCTAACCCTAACCCTAACCCTAAACCCTAACCCTAACCCTAACCCTAACCCTAGCCCTAACCCTAGTCCTAAATCGTACCCTAACCCTAATCCTAACCCTAACGCAACCTTAACCCTATAGCTAACCTTAGCCCTTAAAACTAACCTAATAGAAACCCTAACCCTAACTCCTAACCCTAAGCCTAACCTAACCCTAACCCTAACCCTAGCCGTAACCCTAACCCTAACCCTAACCCTAGCCCTAACCCTAACCCTAACCTTAGCCCTAACCCTAACCCCTAACCCCTAACCGTAACGCTAACCCTAAGCCTAACCCCTAACCCCTAACCCCTAACCCTAACCCTAAACCTAAACCCTAACCCTAACCCTAACCCTAACCCTAGCCCTAACCCTAGCCCTAAGTCGTACCCTAACCCTAATCCTAACCCTAACGCAACCTTAACCCTATAGCTAACCTTAGCCCTTAAAACTAACCTAATAGAAACCCTAACCCTAACTCCTAACCCTAAGCCTAACCTAACCCTAACCCTAACCCTAGCCGTAACCCTAACCCTAACCCTAACCCTAGCCCTAACCCTAACCCTAACCCTAACCCTAACCTTAGCCCTAACCCTAACCCCTAACCCCTAACCGTAACGCTAACCCTAAGCCTAACCCCTAACCCCTAACCCCTAACCCTAACCCTAACCCTAAACCCTAACCCTAACCCTAACCCTAACCCTAGCCCTAACCCTAGCCCTAAGTCGTACCCTAACCCTAATCCTAACCCGAACCCAACCTTAACCCTAAAACTAACCTTAGCCCTTAAAACTAACCTAATAGAAACCCTAAACCTAACTCCTAACCCTAAGCCTAACCTAACCATAACCCTAACCCTAGCCGTAACCCTAACCCTAACCCTAGCCCTAACCCTAACCCTAACCCTAACCCTAACCCTAACCTTAGCCCTAACCCTAACCCCTAACCCCTAACCGTAACGCTAACCCTAAGCCTAACCCCTAACCCCTAACCCCTAACCCTAACCCTAACCCTAAACCCTAACCCTAACCCTAACCCTAACCCTAGCCCTAACCCTAGCCCTAAGTCGTACCCTAACCCTAATCCTAACCCTAACCCAACCTTAACCCTATAGCTAACCTTAGCCCTTAAAACTAACCTAATAGAAACCCTAACCCTAACTCCTAACCCTAAGCCTAACCTAACCCTAACCCTAACCCTAGCCCTAACCCTAACCCTAACCCTAACCTTAGCCCTAACCCTAACCCCTAACCCCTAACCGTAACGCTAACCCTAAGCCTAACCCCTAACCCCTAACCCTAACCCTAAACCCTAACCCAAACCCTAACCCTAGCCCTAACCCTAGCCCTAAGTCGTACCCTAACCCTAATCCTAACCCTAACCCAACCTTAACCCTAAAACTAACCTTAGCCCTTAAAACTAACCTAATAGAAACCCTAACCCTAACTCCTAACCCTAAGCCTAACCTAACCCTAACCCTAACCCTAGCCGTAACCCTAACCCTAACCCTAACCCTAGCCCTAACCCTAACCCTAACCTTAGCCCTAACCCTAACCCCTAACCCCTAACCGTAACGCTAACCCTAAGCCTAACCCCTAACCCCTAACCCCTAACCCTAACCCTAACCCTAAACCCTAACCCTAACCCTAACCCTAACCCTAGCCCTAACCCTAGCCCTAAGTCGTACCCTAACCCTAATCCTAACCCGAACCCAACCTTAACCCTAAAACTAACCTTAGCCCTTAAAACTAACCTAATAGAAACCCTAAACCTAACTCCTAACCCTAAGCCTAACCTAACCCTAACCCTAACCCTAGCCGTAACCCTAACCCTAACCCTAACCCTAGCCCTAACCCTAACCCTAACCCTAACCCTAACCTTAGCCCTAACCCTAACCCCTAACCCCTAACCGTAACGCTAACCCTAAGCCTAACCCCTAACCCCTAACCCCTAACCCTAACCCTAACCCTAAACCCTAACCCTAACCCTAACCCTAACCCTAGCCCTAACCCTAGCCCTAAGTCGTACCCTAACCCTAATCCTAACCCTAACCCAACCTTAACCCTATAGCTAAACTTAGCCCTTAAAACTAACCTAATAGAAACCCTAACCCTAACTCCTAACCCTAAGCCTAACCTAACCCTAACCCTAACCCTAGCCGTAACCCTAACCCTAACCCTAACCCTAGCCCTAACCCTAACCCTAACCCTAACCCTAACCTTAGCCCTAACCCTAACCCCTAACCCCTAACCGTAACGCTAACCCTAAGCCTAACCCCTAACCCCTAACCCCTAACCCTAACCCTAACCCTAAACCCTAACCCTAACCCTAACCCTAACCCTAGCCCTAACCCTAGCCCTAAGTCGTACCCTAACCCTAATCCTAACCTGAACCCAACCTTAACCCTAAAACTAACCTTAGCCCTTAAAACTAACCTAATAGAAACCCTAACCCTAACTCCTAACCCTAAGCCTAACCTAACCCTAACCCTAACCCTAGCCGTAACCCTAACCCTAACCCTAACCCTAGCCCTAACCCTAACCCTAACCCTAACCCTAACCTTAGCCCTAACCCTAACCCCTAACCCCTAACCGTAACGCTAACCCTAAGCCTAACCCCTAACCCCTAACCCCTAACCCTAACCCTAAACCTAAACCCTAACCCTAACCCTAACCCTAACCCTAGCCCTAACCCTAGCCCTAAGTCGTACCCTAACCCTAATCCTAACCCTAACGCAACCTTAACCCTATAGCTAACCTTAGCCCTTAAAACTAACCTAATAGAAACCCTAACCCTAACTCCTAACCCTAAGCCTAACCTAACCCTAACCCTAACCCTAGCCGTAACCCTAACCCTAACCCTAACCCTAGCCCTAACCCTAACCCTAACCCTAACCCTAACCTTAGCCCTAACCCTAACCCCTAACCCCAACCGTAACGCTAACCCTAAGCCTAACCCCTAACCCCTAACCCCTAACCCTAACCCTAACCCTAAACCCTAACCCTAACCCTAACCCTAACCCTAGCCCTAACCCTAGCCCTAAGTCGTACCATAACCCTAATCCTAACCCTAACCCAACCTTAACCCTAAAACTAACCTTAGCCCTTAAAACTAACCTAATAGAAACCCTAACCCTAACTCCTAACCCTAAGCCTAACCTAACCCTAACCCTAACCCTAACCCTAACTCTAACCCTAGCCCTAAGTCGTACCCTAACCCTAATCCTAACCCTAACGCAACCTTAACCCTAAAACTAACCTTAGCCCTTAAAACTAACCTAATAGAAACCCTAACCCTAACTCCTAACCCTAAGCCTAACCTAACCCTAACCCTAACCCTAGCCGTAACCCTAACCCTAACCCTAACCCTAGCCCTAACCCTAACCCTAACCCTAACCCTAACCTTAGCCCTAACCCTAACCCCTAACCCCTAACCGTAACGCTAACCCTAAGCCTAACCCCTAACCCCTAACCCCTAACCCTAACCCTAACCCTAAACCCTAACCCTAACCCTAACCCTAACCCTAGCCCTAACCCTAGCCCTAAGTCGTACCCTAACCCTAATCCTAACCTGAACCCAACCTTAACCCTAAAACTAACCTTAGCCCTTAAAACTAACCTAATAGAAACCCTAACCCTAACTCCTAACCCTAAGCCTAACCTAACCCTAACCCTAACCCTAGCCGTAACCCTAACCCTAACCCTAACCCTAGCCCTAACCCTAACCCTAACCCTAACCCTAACCTTAGCCCTAACCCTAACCCCTAACCCCTAACCGTAACGCTAACCCTAAGCCTAACCCCTAACCCCTAACCCCTAACCCTAACCCTAAACCTAAACCCTAACCCTAACCCTAACCCTAACCCTAGCCCTAACCCTAGCCCTAAGTCGTACCCTAACCCTAATCCTAACCCTAACGCAACCTTAACCCTATAGCTAACCTTAGCCCTTAAAACTAACCTAATAGAAACCCTAACCCTAACTCCTAACCCTAAGCCTAACCTAACCCTAACCCTAACCCTAGCCGTAACCCTAACCCTAACCCTAACCCTAGCCCTAACCCTAACCCTAACCCTAACCCTAACCTTAGCCCTAACCCTAACCCCTAACCCCAACCGTAACGCTAACCCTAAGCCTAACCCCTAACCCCTAACCCCTAACCCTAACCCTAACCCTAAACCCTAACCCTAACCCTAACCCTAACCCTAGCCCTAACCCTAGCCCTAAATCGTACCCTAACCCTAATCCTAACCCGAACCCAACCTTAACCCTAAAACTAACCTTAGCCCTTAAAACTAACCTAATAGAAACCCTAAACCTAACTCCAAACCCTAAGCCTAACCTAACCCTAACCCTAACCCTAGCCGTAACCCTAACCCTAACCCTAACCCTAGCCCTAACCCTAACCCTAACCCTAACCCTAACCTTAGCCCTAACCCTAACCCCTAACCCCTAACCGTAACGCTAACCCTAAGCCTAACCCCTAACCCCTAACCCCTAACCCTAACCCTAACCCTAAACCCTAACCCTAACCCTAACCCTAACCCTAGCCCTAAGCCTAGCCCTAAGTCGTACCCTAACCCTAATCCTAACCCTAACCCAACCTTAACCCTATAGCTAACCTTAGCCCTTAAAACTAACCTAATAGAAACCCTAACCCTAACTCCTAACCCTAAGCCTAACCTAACCCTAACCCTAACCCTAGCCGTAACCCTAACCCTAACCCTAACCCTAGCCCTAACCCTAACCCTAACCCTAACCCTAACCTTAGCCCTAACCCTAACCCCTAACCCCTAACCGTAACGCTAACCCTAAGCCTAACCCCTAACCCCTAACCCCTAACCCTAACCCTAACCCTAAACCCTAACCCTAACCCTAACCCTAACCCTAGCCCTAACCCTAGCCCTAAGTCGTACCCTAACCCTAATCCTAACCCGAACCCAACCTTAACCCTAAAACTAACCTTAGCCCTTAAAACTAACCTAATAGAAACCCTAACCCTAACTCCTAACCCTAAGCCTAACCTAACCCTAACCCTAACCCTAGCCGTAACCCTAACCCTAACCCTAACCCTAGCCCTAACCCTAACCCTAACCCTAACCCTAACCTTAGCCCTAACCCTAACCCCTAACCCCTAACCGTAACGCTAACCCTAAGCCTAACCCCTAACCCCTAACCCCTAACCCTAACCCTAACCCTAAACCCTAACCCTAACCCTAACCCTAACCCTAGCCCTAACCCTAGCCCTAAGTCGTACCCTAACCCTAATCCTAACCCTAACCCAACCTTAACCCTATAGCTAACCTTAGCCCTTAAAACTAACCTAATAGAAACCCTAACCCTAACTCCTAACCCTAAGCCTAACCTAACCCTAACCCTAACCCTAGCCGTAACCCTAACCCTAACCCTAACCCTAGCCCTAACCCTAACCCTAACCCTAACCCTAACCTTAGCCCTAACCCTAACCCCTAACCCCTAACCGTAACGCTAACCCTAAGCCTAACCCCTAACCCCTAACCCCTAACCCTAACCCTAACCCTAAACCCTAACCCTAACCCTAACCCTAACCCTAGCCCTAACCCTAGTCCTAAATCGTACCCTAACCCTAATCCTAACCCTAACGCAACCTTAACCCTATAGCTAACCTTAGCCCTTAAAACTAACCTAATAGAAACCCTAACCCTAACTCCTAACCCTAAGCCTAACCTAACCCTAACCCTAACCCTAGCCGTAACCCTAACCCTAACCCTAACCCTAGCCCTAACCCTAACCCTAACCTTAGCCCTAACCCTAACCCCTAACCCCTAACCGTAACGCTAACCCTAAGCCTAACCCCTAACCCCTAACCCCTAACCCTAACCCTAAACCTAAACCCTAACCCTAACCCTAACCCTAACCCTAGCCCTAACCCTAGCCCTAAGTCGTACCCTAACCCTAATCCTAACCCTAACGCAACCTTAACCCTATAGCTAACCTTAGCCCTTAAAACTAACCTAATAGAAACCCTAACCCTAACTCCTAACCCTAAGCCTAACCTAACCCTAACCCTAACCCTAGCCGTAACCCTAACCCTAACCCTAACCCTAGCCCTAACCCTAACCCTAACCCTAACCCTAACCTTAGCCCTAACCCTAACCCCTAACCCCTAACCGTAACGCTAACCCTAAGCCTAACCCCTAACCCCTAACCCCTAACCCTAACCCTAACCCTAAACCCTAACCCTAACCCTAACCCTAACCCTAGCCCTAACCCTAGCCCTAAGTCGTACCCTAACCCTAATCCTAACCCGAACCCAACCTTAACCCTAAAACTAACCTTAGCCCTTAAAACTAACCTAATAGAAACCCTAAACCTAACTCCTAACCCTAAGCCTAACCTAACCATAACCCTAACCCTAGCCGTAACCCTAACCCTAACCCTAGCCCTAACCCTAACCCTAACCCTAACCTTAGCCCTAACCCTAACCCCTAACCCCTAACCGTAACGCTAACCCTAAGCCTAACCCCTAACCCCTAACCCCTAACCCTAACCCTAACCCTAAACCCTAACCCTAACCCTAACCCTAACCCTAGCCCTAACCCTAGCCCTAAGTCGTACCCTAACCCTAATCCTAACCCTAACCCAACCTTAACCCTATAGCTAACCTTAGCCCTTAAAACTAACCTAATAGAAACCCTAACCCTAACTCCTAACCCTAAGCCTAACCTAACCCTAACCCTAACCCTAGCCCTAACCCTAACCCTAACCCTAACCTTAGCCCTAACCCTAACCCCTAACCCCTAACCGTAACGCTAACCCTAAGCCTAACCCCTAACCCCTAACCCTAACCCTAAACCCTAACCCAAACCCTAACCCTAGCCCTAACCCTAGCCCTAAGTCGTACCCTAACCCTAATCCTAACCCTAACCCAACCTTAACCCTAAAACTAACCTTAGCCCTTAAAACTAACCTAATAGAAACCCTAACCCTAACTCCTAACCCTAAGCCTAACCTAACCCTAACCCTAACCCTAGCCGTAACCCTAACCCTAACCCTAACCCTAGCCCTAACCCTAACCCTAACCTTAGCCCTAACCCTAACCCCTAACCCCTAACCGTAACGCTAACCCTAAGCCTAACCCCTAACCCCTAACCCCTAACCCTAACCCTAACCCTAAACCCTAACCCTAACCCTAACCCTAACCCTAGCCCTAACCCTAGCCCTAAGTCGTACCCTAACCCTAATCCTAACCCGAACCCAACCTTAACCCTAAAACTAACCTTAGCCCTTAAAACTAACCTAATAGAAACCCTAAACCTAACTCCTAACCCTAAGCCTAACCTAACCCTAACCCTAACCCTAGCCGTAACCCTAACCCTAACCCTAACCCTAGCCCTAACCCTAACCCTAACCCTAACCCTAACCTTAGCCCTAACCCTAACCCCTAACCCCTAACCGTAACGCTAACCCTAAGCCTAACCCCTAACCCCTAACCCCTAACCCTAACCCTAACCCTAAACCCTAACCCTAACCCTAACCCTAACCCTAGCCCTAACCCTAGCCCTAAGTCGTACCCTAACCCTAATCCTAACCCTAACCCAACCTTAACCCTATAGCTAACCTTAGCCCTTAAAACTAACCTAATAGAAACCCTAACCCTAACTCCTAACCCTAAGCCTAACCTAACCCTAACCCTAACCCTAGCCGTAACCCTAACCCTAACCCTAACCCTAGCCCTAACCCTAACCCTAACCCTAACCCTAACCTTAGCCCTAACCCTAACCCCTAACCCCTAACCGTAACGCTAACCCTAAGCCTAACCCCTAACCCCTAACCCCTAACCCTAACCCTAACCCTAAACCCTAACCCTAACCCTAACCCTAACCCTAGCCCTAACCCTAGCCCTAAGTCGTACCCTAACCCTAATCCTAACCTGAACCCAACCTTAACCCTAAAACTAACCTTAGCCCTTAAAACTAACCTAATAGAAACCCTAACCCTAACTCCTAACCCTAAGCCTAACCTAACCCTAACCCTAACCCTAGCCGTAACCCTAACCCTAACCCTAACCCTAGCCCTAACCCTAACCCTAACCCTAACCCTAACCTTAGCCCTAACCCTAACCCCTAACCCCTAACCGTAACGCTAACCCTAAGCCTAACCCCTAACCCCTAACCCCTAACCCTAACCCTAAACCTAAACCCTAACCCTAACCCTAACCCTAGCCCTAACCCTAGCCCTAAGTCGTACCCTAACCCTAATCCTAACCCTAACGCAACCTTAACCCTATAGCTAACCTTAGCCCTTAAAACTAACCTAATAGAAACCCTAACCCTAACTCCTAACCCTAAGCCTAACCTAACCCTAACCCTAACCCTAGCCGTAACCCTAACCCTAACCCTAACCCTAGCCCTAACCCTAACCCTAACCCTAACCCTAACCTTAGCCCTAACCCTAACCCCTAACCCCAACCGTAACGCTAACCCTAAGCCTAACCCCTAACCCCTAACCCCTAACCCTAACCCTAACCCTAAACCCTAACCCTAACCCTAACCCTAACCCTAGCCCTAACCCTAGCCCTAAATCGTACCCTAACCCTAATCCTAACCCGAACCCAACCTTAACCCTAAAACTAACCTTAGCCCTTAAAACTAACCTAATAGAAACCCTAAACCTAACTCCAAACCCTAAGCCTAACCTAACCCTAACCCTAACCCTAGCCGTAACCCTAACCCTAACCCTAACCCTAGCCCTAACCCTAACCCTAACCCTAACCCTAACCTTAGCCCTAACCCTAACCCCTAACCCCTAACCGTAACGCTAACCCTAAGCCTAACCCCTAACCCCTAACCCCTAACCCTAACCCTAACCCTAAACCCTAACCCTAACCCTAACCCTAACCCTAGCCCTAAGCCTAGCCCTAAGTCGTACCCTAACCCTAATCCTAACCCTAACCCAACCTTAACCCTATAGCTAACCTTAGCCCTTAAAACTAACCTAATAGAAACCCTAACCCTAACTCCTAACCCTAAGCCTAACCTAACCCTAACCCTAACCCTAGCCGTAACCCTAACCCTAACCCTAACCCTAGCCCTAACCCTAACCCTAACCCTAACCCTAACCTTAGCCCTAACCCTAACCCCTAACCCCTAACCGTAACGCTAACCCTAAGCCTAACCCCTAACCCCTAACCCCTAACCCTAACCCTAACCCTAAACCCTAACCCTAACCCTAACCCTAACCCTAGCCCTAACCCTAGCCCTAAGTCGTACCCTAACCCTAATCCTAACCCGAACCCAACCTTAACCCTAAAACTAACCTTAGCCCTTAAAACTAACCTAATAGAAACCCTAACCCTAACTCCTAACCCTAAGCCTAACCTAACCCTAACCCTAACCCTAGCCGTAACCCTAACCCTAACCCTAACCCTAGCCCTAACCCTAACCCTAACCCTAACCCTAACCTTAGCCCTAACCCTAACCCCTAACCCCTAACCGTAACGCTAACCCTAAGCCTAACCCCTAACCCCTAACCCCTAACCCTAACCCTAACCCTAAACCCTAACCCTAACCCTAACCCTAACCCTAGCCCTAACCCTAGCCCTAAGTCGTACCCTAACCCTAATCCTAACCCTAACCCAACCTTAACCCTATAGCTAACCTTAGCCCTTAAAACTAACCTAATAGAAACCCTAACCCTAACTCCTAACCCTAAGCCTAACCTAACCCTAACCCTAACCCTAGCCGTAACCCTAACCCTAACCCTAACCCTAGCCCTAACCCTAACCCTAACCCTAACCCTAACCTTAGCCCTAACCCTAACCCCTAACCCCTAACCGTAACGCTAACCCTAAGCCTAACCCCTAACCCCTAACCCCTAACCCTAACCCTAACCCTAAACCCTAACCCTAACCCTAACCCTAACCCTAGCCCTAACCCTAGTCCTAAATCGTACCCTAACCCTAATCCTAACCCTAACGCAACCTTAACCCTATAGCTAACCTTAGCCCTTAAAACTAACCTAATAGAAACCCTAACCCTAACTCCTAACCCTAAGCCTAACCTAACCCTAACCCTAACCCTAGCCGTAACCCTAACCCTAACCCTAACCCTAGCCCTAACCCTAACCCTAACCTTAGCCCTAACCCTAACCCCTAACCCCTAACCGTAACGCTAACCCTAAGCCTAACCCCTAACCCCTAACCCCTAACCCTAACCCTAAACCTAAACCCTAACCCTAACCCTAACCCTAACCCTAGCCCTAACCCTAGCCCTAAGTCGTACCCTAACCCTAATCCTAACCCTAACGCAACCTTAACCCTATAGCTAACCTTAGCCCTTAAAACTAACCTAATAGAAACCCTAACCCTAACTCCTAACCCTAAGCCTAACCTAACCCTAACCCTAACCCTAGCCGTAACCCTAACCCTAACCCTAACCCTAGCCCTAACCCTAACCCTAACCCTAACCCTAACCTTAGCCCTAACCCTAACCCCTAACCCCTAACCGTAACGCTAACCCTAAGCCTAACCCCTAACCCCTAACCCCTAACCCTAACCCTAACCCTAAACCCTAACCCTAACCCTAACCCTAACCCTAGCCCTAACCCTAGCCCTAAGTCGTACCCTAACCCTAATCCTAACCCGAACCCAACCTTAACCCTAAAACTAACCTTAGCCCTTAAAACTAACCTAATAGAAACCCTAAACCTAACTCCTAACCCTAAGCCTAACCTAACCCTAACCCTAACCCTAGCCGTAACCCTAACCCTAACCCTAGCCCTAACCCTAACCCTAACCCTAACCCTAACCCTAACCTTAGCCCTAACCCTAACCCCTAACCCCTAACCGTAACGCTAACCCTAAGCCTAACCCCTAACCCCTAACCTCTAACCCTAAACCCTAACCCTAACCCTAACCCTAACCCTAGCCCTAACCCTAGCCCTAAGTCGTACCCTAACCCTAATCCTAACCCTAACCCAACCTTAACCCTATAGCTAACCTTAGCCCTTAAAACTAACCTAATAGAAACCCTAACCCTAACTCCTAACCCTAAGCCTAACCTAACCCTAACCCTAACCCTAGCCGTAACCCTAACCCTAACCCTAACCTTAGCCCTAACCCTAACCCCTAACCCCTAACCGTAACGCTAACCCTAAGCCTAACCCCTAACCCCTAACCCTAACCCTAAACCCTAACCCAAACCCTAACCCTAGCCCTAACCCTAGCCCTAAGTCGTACCCTAACCCTAATCCTAACCCTAACCCAACCTTAACCCTAAAACTAACCTTAGCCCTTAAAACTAACCTAATAGAAACCCTAACCCTAACTCCTAACCCTAAGCCTAACCTAACCCTAACCCTAACCCTAGCCGTAACCCTAACCCTAACCCTAACCCTAGCCCTAAACCTAACCCTAACCCTAACCCTAACCTTATCCCTAACCCTAACCCCTAACCCCTAACCGTAACGCTAACCCTAAGCCTAACCCCTAACCCCTAACCCCTAACCCTAACCCTAACCCTAAACCCTAACCCTAACCCTAACCCTAACCCTAGCCCTAACCCTAGCCCTAAGTCGTACCCTAACCCTAATCCTAACCCTAACGCAACCTTAACCCTATAGCTAACCTTAGCCCTTAAAACTAACCTAATAGAAACCCTAACCCTAACTCCTAACCCTAAGCCTAACCTAACCCTAACCCTAACCCTAGCCGTAACGCTAACCCTAACCCTAACCCTAGCCCTAACCCTAACCCTAACCCTAACCCTAACCTTAGCCCTAACCCTAACCCCTAACCCCTAACCGTAACGCTAACCCTAAGCCTAACCCCTAACCCCTAACCCCTAACCCTAACCCTAACCCTAAACCCTAACCCTAACCCTAACCCTAACCCTAGCCCTAACCCTAGCCCTAAGTCGTACCATAACCCTAATCCTAACCCTAACCCAACCTTAACCCTAAAACTAACCTTAGCCCTTAAAACTAACCTAATAGAAACCCTAACCCTAACTCCTAACCCTAAGCCTAACCTAACCCTAACCCTAACCCTAACCCTAGCCCTAACCCTAGCCCTAAGTCGTACCCTAACCCTAATCCTAACCCTAACGCAACCTTAACCCTAAAACTAACCTTAGCCCTTAAAACTAACCTAATAGAAACCCTAACCCTAACTCCTAACCCTAAGCCTAACCTAACCCTAACCCTAACCCTAGCCGTAACCCTAACCCTAACCCTAACCCTAGCCCTAACCCTAACCCTAACCCTAACCCTAACCTTAGCCCTAACCCTAACCCCTAAACCCTAACCGTAACGCTAACCCTAAGCCTAACCCCTAAACCCTAACCCCTAACCCTAACCCTAACCCTAAACCCTAACCCTAACCCTAACCCTAACCCTAGCCCTAACCCTAGCCCTAAGTCGTACCATAACCCTAATCCTAACCCTAACCCAACCTTAACCCTAAAACTAACCTTAGCCCTTAAAACTAACCTAATAGAAACCCTAACCCTAACTCCTAACCCTAAGCCTAACCTAACCCTAACCCTAACCCTAGCCGTAACCCTAACCCTAACCCTAACCCTAGCCCTAACCCTAACCCTAACCTTAGCCCTAACCCTAACCCCTAACCCCTAACCGTAACGCTAACCCTAAGCCTAACCCCTAACCCCTAACCCCTAACCCTAACCATAACCCTAAACCCTAACCCTAACCCTAACCCTAACCCTAGCCCTAACCCTAGCCCTAAGTCGTACCCTAACCCTAATCCTAACCCTAACGCAACCTTAACCCTAAAACTAACCTTAGCCCTTAAAATTAACCTAATAGAAACCCTAACCCTAACTCCTAACCCTAAGCCTAACCTAACCCTAACCCTAACCCTAACCCTAGCCGTAACCCTAACCCTAACCCTAACCCTAGCCCTAACCCTAACCCTAACCCTAACCCTAACCTTAGCCCTAACCCTAACCCCTAACCCCTAACCGTAACGCTAACCCTAAGCCTAACCCCTAACCCCTAACCCCTATCCCTAACCATAACCCTAAACCCTAACCCTAACCCTAACCCTAACCCTAGCCCTAACCCTAGCCCTAAGTCGTACCCTAACCCTAATCCTAACCCGAACCCAACCTTAACCCTAAAACTAACCTTAGCCCTTAAAACTAACCTAATAGAAACCCTAACCCTAACTCCTAACCCTAAGCCTAACCTAACCCTAACCCTAACCCTAGCCGTAACCCTAACCCTAACCCTAACCCTAGCCCTAACCCTAACCCTAACCCTAACCCTAACCTTAGCCCTAACCCTAACCCCTAACCCCTAACCGTAACGCTAACCCTAAGCCTAACCCCTAACCCCTAACCCCTAACCCTAACCCTAACCCTAAACCCTAACCCTAACCCTAACCCTAACCCTAGCCCTAACCCTAGCCCTAAGTCGTACCCTAACCCTAATCCTAACCCTAACCCAACCTTAACCCTAAAACTAACCTTAGCCCTTAAAACTAACCTAATAGAAACCCTAACCCTAACTCCTAACCCTAAGCCTAACCTAACCCTAACCCTAACCCTAGCCGTAACCCTAACCCTAACCCTAACCCTAGCCCTAACCCTAACCCTAACCCTAACCCTAACCTTAGCCCTAACCCTAACCCCTAACCCCTAACCGTAACGCTAACCCTAAGCCTAACCCCTAACCCCTAACCCCTAACCCTAACCCTAACCCTAAACCCTAACCCTAACCCTAACCCTAACCCTAGCCCTAACCCTAGCCCTAAGTCGTACCCTAACCCTAATCCTAACCCTAACCCAACCTTAACCCTAAAACTAACCTTAGCCCTTAAAACTAACCTAATAGAAACCCTAACCCTAACTCCTAACCCTAAGCCTAACCTAACCCTAACCCTAACCCTAGCCGTAACCCTAACCCTAACCCTAACCCTAGCCCTAACCCTAACCCTAACCCTAACCCTAACCTTAGCCCTAACCCTAACCCCTAACCCCTAACCGTAAGGCTAACCCTAAGCCTAACCCCTAACCCCTAACCCCTAACCCTAACCCTAACCCTAAACCCTAACCCTAACCCTAACCCTAACCCTAGCCCTAACCCTAGCCCTAAGTCGTACCCTAACCCTAATCCTAACCCTAACGCAACCTTAACCCTATAGCTAACCTTAGCCCTTAAAACTAACCTAATAGAAACCCTAACCCTAACTCCTAACCCTAAGCCTAACCTAACCCTAACCCTAACCCTAGCCGTAACCCTAACCCTAACCCTAACCCTAGCCCTAACCCTAACCCTAACCCTAACCCTAACCTTAGCCCTAACCCTAACCCCTAACACCTAACCGTAACGCTAACCCTAAGCCTAACCCCTAACCCCTAACCCCTAACCCTAACCCTAAACCCTAACCCTAACCCTAACCCTAACCCTAGCCCTAACCCTAGCCCTAAGTCGTACCATAACCCTAATCCTAACCCGAACCCAACCTTAACCCTAAAACTAACCTTAGCCCTTAAAACTAACCTAATAGAAACCCTAAACCTAACTCCTAACCCTAAGCCTAACCTAACACTAACCCTAACCCTAGCCGTAACCCTAACCCTAACCCTAACCCTAACCTTAGCCCTAACCCTAACCCCTAACCCCTAACCGTAACGCTAACCCTAAGCCTAACCCCTAACCCCTAACCCCTAACCCTAACCCTAACCCTAACCCTAACCCTAGCCCTAACTCTAGCCCTAAGTCGTACCCTAACCCTAATCCTAACCCTAACCCAACCTTAACCCTAAAACTAACCTTAGCCCTTAAAACTAACCTAATAGAAACCCTAACCCTAACTCCTAACCCTAAGCCTAACCTAACCCTAACCCTAACCCTAACCCTAACCCTAACCCTAGCCCTAACCCTAACCCTAACCCTAACCCTAACCTTAGCCCTAACCCTAACCCCTAACCCCTAACCGTAAGGCTAACCCTAAGCCTAACCCCTAACCCCTAACCCCTAACCCTAACCCTAACCCTAAACCCTAACCCTAACCCTAACCCTCACCCTAGCCCTAACCCTAGCCCTAAGTCGTACCCTAACCCTAATCCTAACCCTAACCCAACCTTAACCCTAAAACTAACCTTAGCCCTTAAAACTAACCTAATAGAAACCCTAACCCTAACTCCTAACCCTAAGCCTAACCTAACCCTAACCCTAACCCTAGCCGTAACCCTAACCCTAACCCTAACCCTAGCCCTAACCTTAACCCTAACCTTAGCCCTAACCCTAACCCCTAACCCCTAACCGTAACGCTAACCCTAAGCCTAACCCCTAACCCCTAACCCCTATCCCTAACCATAACCCTAAACCCTAACCCTAACCCTAACCCTAACCCTAGCCCTAACCCTAGCCCTAAGTCGTACCCTAACCCTAATCCTAACCCGAACCCAACCTTAACCCTAAAACTAACCTTAGCCCTTAAAACTAACCTAATAGAAACCCTAACCCTAACTCCTAACCCTAAGCCTAACCTAACCCTAACCCTAACCCTAGCCGTAACCCTAACCCTAACCCTAACCCTAGCCCTAACCCTAACCCTAACCCTAACCCTAACCTTAGCCCTAACCCTAACCCCTAACCCCTAACCGTAACGCTAACCCTAAGCCTAACCCCTAACCCCTAACCCCTAACCCTAACCCTAACCCTAAACCCTAACCCTAACCCTAACCCTAACCCTAGCCCTAACCCTAGCCCTAAGTCGTACCCTAACCCTAATCCTAACCCTAACCCAACCTTAACCCTAAAACTAACCTTAGCCCTTTAAAACTAACCTAATAGAAACCCTAACCCTAACTCCTAACCCTAAGCCTAACCTAACCCTAACCCTAACCCTAGCCGTAACCCTAACCCTAACCCTAACCCTAGCCCTAACCCTAACCCTAACCCTAACCCTAACCTTAGCCCTAACCCTAACCCCTAACCCCTAACCGTAACGCTAACCCTAAGCCTAACCCCTAACCCCTAACCCCTAACCCTAACCCTAACCCTAAACCCTAACCCTAACCCTAACCCTAACCCTAGCCCTAACCCTAGCCCTAAGTCGTACCCTAACCCTAATCCTAACCTGAACCCAACCTTAACCCTAAAACTAACCTTAGCCCTTAAAACTAACCTAATAGAAACCCTAAACCTAACTCCTAACCCTAAGCCTAACCTAACCCTAACCCTAACCCTAGCCGTAACCCTAACCCTAACCCTAACCCTAACCTTAGCCCTAACCCTAACCCCTAACCCCTAACCGTAACGCTAACCCTAAGCCTAACCCCTAACCCCTAACCCCTAACCCTAACCCTAACCCTAACCCTAACCCTAGCCCTAACTCTAGCCCTAAGTCGTACCCTAACCCTAATCCTAACCCTAACCCAACCTTAACCCTAAAACTAACCTTAGCCCTTAAAACTAACCTAATAGAAACCCTAACCCTAACTCCTAACCCTAAGCCTAACCTAACCCTAACCCTAACCCTAGCCGTAACCCTAACCCTAGCCCTAACCCTAACCCTAACCCTAACCCTAACCTTAGCCCTAACCCTAACCCCTAACCCCTAACCGTAACGCTAACCCTAAGCCTAACCCCTAACCCCTAACCCCTAACCCTAACCCTAACCCTAAACCCTAACCCTAACCCTAACCCTAACCCTAGCCCTAACCCTAGCCCTAAGTCGTACCCTAACCCTAATCCTAACCCTAACCCAACCTTAACCCTAAAACTAACCTTAGCCCTTAAAACTAACCTAATAGAAACCCTAACCCTAACTCCTAACCCTAAGCCTAACCTAACCCTAACCCTAACCCTAGCCGTAACCCTAACCCTAACCCTAACCCTAGCCCTAACCCTAACCCTAACCCTAACCCTAACCTTAGCCCTAACCCTAACCCCTAACCCCTAACCGTAACGCTAACCCTAAGCCTAACCCCTAACCCCTAACCCCTAACCCTAACCCTAACCATAAACCCTAACCCTAACCCTAGCCCTAACCCTAGCCCTAAGTCGTACCCTAACCCTAATCCTAACCCTAACGCAACCTTAACCCTATAGCTAACCTTAGCCCTTAAAACTAACCTAATAGAAACCCTAACCCTAACTCCTAACCCTAAGCCTAACCTAACCCTAACCCTAACCCTAGCCGTAACCCTAACCCTAACCCTAACCCTAGCCCTAACCCTAACCCTAACCCTAACCTTAGCCCTAACCCTAACCCCTAACCCCTAACCGTAACGCTAACCCTAAGCCTAACCCCTAACCCCTAACCCCTAACCCTAACCCTAACCCTAAACCCTAACCCTAACCCTAACCCTAACCCTAGCCCTAACCCTAGCCCTAAGTCGTACCATAACCCTAATCCTAACCCTAACCCAACCTTAACCCTAAAACTAACCTTAGCCCTTAAAACTAACCTAATAGAAACCCTAACCCTAACTCCTAACCCTAAGCCTAACCTAACCCTAACCCTAGCCGTAACCCTAACCCTAACCCTAACCCTAGCCCTAAACCTAACCCTAACCCTAA
This sequence comes from Buteo buteo, assembly GCF_964188355.1. NCBI lineage: Eukaryota > Metazoa > Chordata > Aves > Accipitriformes > Accipitridae > Buteo > Buteo buteo. The sequence continues at coordinate 11,653,352 of NC_134191.1, forward strand.
CCCTAACCTTAGCCCTAACCCTAACCCCTAACCCCTAACCGTAACGCTAACCCTAAGCCTAACCCCTAACCCCTAACCCCTAACCCTAACCCTAACCCTAAACCCTAACCCTAACCCTAACCCTCACCCTAGCCCTAACCCTAGCCCTAAGTCGTACCCTAACCCTAATCCTAACCCTAACCCAACCTTAACCCTAAAACTAACCTTAGCCCTTAAAACTAACCTAATAGAAACCCTAACCCTAACTCCTAACCTTAAGCCTAACCTAACCCTAACCCTAACCCTAGCCGTAACCCTAACCCTAACCCTAACCCTAGCCCTAACCCTAACCCTAACCTTAGCCCTAACCCTAACCCCTAACCCCTAACCGTAACGCTAACCCTAAGCCTAACCCCTAACCCCTAACCCCTATCCCTAACCATAACCCTAAACCCTAACCCTAACCCTAACCCTAACCCTAGCCCTAACCCTAGCCCTAAGTCGTACCCTAACCCTAATCCTAACCCGAACCCAACCTTAACCCTAAAACTAACCTTAGCCCTTAAAACTAACCTAATAGAAACCCTAACCCTAACTCCTAACCCTAAGCCTAACCTAACCCTAACCCTAACCCTAGCCGTAACCCTAACCCTAACCCTAACCCTAGCCCTAACCCTAACCCTAACCCTAACCCTAACCTTAGCCCTAACCCTAACCCCTAACCCCTAACCGTAACGCTAACCCTAAGCCTAACCCCTAACCCCTAACCCCTAACCCTAACCCTAACCCTAAACCCTAACCCTAACCCTAACCCTAACCCTAGCCCTAACCCTAGCCCTAAGTCGTACCCTAACCCTAATCCTAACCCTAACCCAACCTTAACCCTAAAACTAACCTTACCCCTTTAAAACTAACCTAATAGAAACCCTAACCCTAACTCCTAACCCTAAGCCTAACCTAACCCTAACCCTAACCCTAGCTGTAACCCTAACCCTAACCCTAACCCTAGCCCTAACCCTAACCCTAACCCTAACCCTAACCTTAGCCCTAACCCTAACCCCTAACCCCTAACCGTAACGCTAACCCTAAGCCTAACCCCTAACCCCTAACCCCTAACCCTAACCCTAACCCTAAACCCTAACCCTAACCCTAACCCTAACCCTAGCCCTAACCCTAGCCCTAAGTCGTACCCTAACCCTAATCCTAACCCTAACGCAACCTTAACCCTATAGCTAACCTTAGCCCTTAAAACTAACCTAATAGAAACCCTAACCCTAACTCCTAACCCTAAGCCTAACCTAACCCTAACCCTAACCCTAGCCGTAACCCTAACCCTAACCCTAACCCTAGCCCTAACCCTAACCCTAACCCTAACCCTAACCTTAGCCCTAACCCTAACCCCTAACCCCTAACCGTAACGCTAACCCTAAGCCTAACCCCTAACCCCTAACCCCTAACCCTAACCCTAACCCTAAACCCTAACCCTAACCCTAACCCTAACCCTAGCCCTAACCCTAGCCCTAAGTCGTACCATAACCCTAATCCTAACCCTAACCCAACCTTAACCCTAAAACTAACCTTAGCCCTTAAAACTAACCTAATAGAAACCCTAACCCTAACTCCTAACCCTAAGCCTAACCTAACCCTAACCCTAACCCTAGCCGTAACCCTAACCCTAACCCTAACCCTAGCCCTAACCCTAACACTAACCCTAACCCTAACCTTAGCCCTAACCCTAACCCCTAACCCCTAACCGTAACGCTAACCCTAAGCCTAACCCCTAACCCCTAACCCCTAACCCTAACCCTAACCCTAAACCCTAACCCTAACCCTAACCCTAACCCTAGCCCTAACCCTAGCCCTAAGTCGTACCCTAACCCTAATCCTAACCCTAACGCAACCTTAACCCTATAGCTAAACTTAGCCCTTAAAACTAACCTAATAGAAACCCTAACCCTAACTCCTAACCCTAAGCCTAACCTAACCCTAACCCTAACCCTAGCCGTAACCCTAACCCTAACCCTAACCCTAGCCCTAACCCTAACCCTAACCCTAACCCTAACCTTAGCCCTAACCCTAACCCCTAACCCCTAACCGTAACGCTAACCCTAAGCCTAACCCCTAACCCCTAACCCCTAACCCTAACCCTAACCCTAAACCCTAACCCTAACCCTAACCCTAACCCTACCCCTAAACCTAGCCCTAAGTCGTACCCTAACCCTAATCCTAACCCGAACCCAACCTTAACCCTAAAACTAACCTTAGCCCTTAAAACTAACCTAATAGAAACCCTAAACCTAACTCCTAACCCTAAGCCTAACCTAACCCTAACCCTAACCCTAGCCGTAACCCTAACCCTAACCCTAACCCTAACCTTAGCCCTAACCCTAACCCCTAACCCCTAACCGTAACGCTAACCCTAAGCCTAACCCCTAACCCCTAACCCCTAACCCCTAACCCCTAACCCTAACCCTAACCCTAACCCTAACCCTAGCCCTAAGTCGTACCCTAACCCTAATCCTAACCCTAACCCAACCTTAACCCTAAAACTAACCTTAGCCCTTAAAACTAACCTAATAGAAACCCTAACCCTAACTCCTAACCCTAAGCCTAACCTAACCCTAACCCTAACCCTAGCCGTAACCCTAACCCTAGCCCTAACCCTAACCCTAACCCTAACCCTAACCTTAGCCCTAACTCTAACCCCTAACCCCTAACCGTAACGCTAACCCTAAGCCTAACCCCTAACCCCTAACCCCTAACCCTAACCCTAACCCTAAACCCTAACCCTAACCCTAACCCTAACCCTAGCCCTAACCCTAGCCCTAAGTCGTACCCTAACCCTAATCCTAACCCTAACGCAACCTTAACCCTAAAACTAACCTTAGCCCTTAAAACTAACCTAATAGAAACCCTAACCCTAACTCCTAACCCTAAGCCTAACCTAACCCTAACCCTAACCCTAGCCGTAACCCTAACCCTAACCCTAACCCTAGCCCTAACCCTAACCCTAACCCTAACCCTAAGCTTAGCCCTAACCCTAACCCCTAACCCCTAACCGTAACGCTAACCCTAAGCCTAACCCCTAACCCCTAACCCCTAACCCTAACCCTAACCCTAAACCCTAACCCTAACCCTAGCCCTAACCCTAGCCCTAAGTCGTACCCTAACCCTAATCCTAACCCTAACGCAACCTTAACCCTATAGCTAACCTTAGCCCTTAAAACTAACCTAATAGAAACCCTAACCCTAACTCCTAACCCTAAGCCTAACCTAACCCTAACCCTAACCCTAGCCGTAACCCTAACCCTAACCCTAACCCTAGCCCTAACCCTAACCCTAACCCTAACCTTAGCCCTAACCCTAACCCCTAACCCCTAACCGTAACGCTAACCCTAAGCCTAACCCCTAACCCCTAACCCCTAACCCTAACCCTAACCCTAAACCCTAACCCTAACCCTAACCCTAACCCTAGCCCTAACCCTAGCCCTAAGTCGTACCATAACCCTAATCCTAACCCGAACCCAACCTTAACCCTAAAACTAACCTTAGCCCTTAAAACTAACCTAATAGAAACCCTAACCCTAACTCCTAACCCTAAGCCTAACCTAACCCTAACCCTAGCCGTAACCCTAACCCTAACCCTAACCCTAGCCCTAACCCTAACCCTAACCCTAACCCTAACCTTAGCCCTAACCCTAACCCCTAACCCCTAACCGTAACGCTAACCCTAAGCCTAACCCCTAACCCCTAACCCTAACCCTAACCCTAAACCCTAACCCTAACCCTAACCCTCACCCTAGCCCTAACCCTAGCCCTAAGTCGTACCCTAACCCTAATCCTAACCCTAACCCAACCTTAACCCTAAAACTAACCTTAGCCCTTAAAACTAACCTAATAGAAACCCTAACCCTAACTCCTAACCCTAAGCCTAACCTAACCCTAACCCTAACCCTAGCCGTAACCCTAACCCTAACCCTAACCCTAGCCCTAACCCTAACCCTAACCTTAGCCCTAACCCTAACCCCTAACCCCTAACCGTAACGCTAACCCTAAGCCTAACCCCTAACCCCTAACCCCTAACCCTAACCCTAACCCTAAACCCTAACCCTAACCCTAACCCTAACCCTAGCCCTAAGTCGTACCCTAACCCTAATCCTAACCCTAACGCAACCTTAACCCTAAAACTAACCTTAGCCCTTAAAACTAACCTAATAGAAACCCTAACCCTAACTCCTAACCCTAAGCCTAACCTAACCCTAACCCTAACCCTAGCCGTAACCCTAACCCTAACCCTAACCCTAGCCCTAACCCTAACCCTAACCCTATCCCTAACCTTAGCCCTAACCCTAACCCCTAACCCCTAACCGTAACGCTAACCCTAAGCCTAACCCCTAACCCCTAACCCCTAACCCTAACCCTAACCCTAAACCCTAACCCTAACCCTAACCCTAACCCTAGCCCTAACCCTAGCCCTAAGTCGTACCCTAACCCTAATCCTAACCCTAACGCAACCTTAACCCTAAAACTAACCTTAGCCCTTAAAACTAACCTAATAGAAACCCTAACCCTAACTCCTAACCCTAAGCCTAACCTAACCCTAACCCTAACCCTAGCCGTAACCCTAACCCTAACCCTAACCCTAGCCCTAACCCTAACCCTAACCCTATCCCTAACCTTAGCCCTAACCCTAACCCCTAACCCCTAACCGTAACGCTAACCCTAAGCCTAACCCCTAACCCTTAACCCCTAACCCTAACCCTAACCCTAAACCCTAACCCTAACCCTAACCCTAACCCTAGCCCTAACCCTAGCCCTAAGTCGTACCCTAACCCTAATCCTAACCCTAACGCAACCTTAACCCTATAGCTAACCTTAGCCCTTAAAACTAACCTAATAGAAACCCTAACCCTAACTCCTAACCCTAAGCCTAACCTAACCCTAACCCTAACCCTAGCCGTAACCCTAACCCTAACCCTAACCCTAGCCCTAACCCTAACCCTAACCCTAACCTTAGCCCTAACCCTAACCCCTAACCCCTAACCGTAACGCTAACCCTAAGCCTAACCCCTAACCCCTAACCCCTAACCCTAACCCTAACCCTAAACCCTAACCCTAACCCTAACCCTAACCCTAGCCCTAACCCTAGCCCTAAGTCGTACCCTAACCCTAATCCTAACCCTAACCCAACCTTAACCCTAAAACTAACCTTAGCCCTTAAAACTAACCTAATAGAAACCCTAACCCTAACTCCTAACCCTAAGCCTAACCTAACCCTAACCCTAACCCTAGCCGTAACCCTAACCCTAACCCTAACCCTAACCCTAACCTTAGCCCTAACCCTAACCCCTAACCCCTAACCGTAACGCTAACCCTAAGCCTAACCCCTAACCCCTAACCCCTAACCCTAACCCTAACCCTAAACCCTAACCCTAACCCTAACCCTAACCCTAGCCCTAACCCTAGCCCTAAGTCGTACCATAACCCTAATCCTAACCCTAACCCAACCTTAACCCTAAAACTAACCTTAGCCCTTAAAACTAACCTAATAGAAACCCTAACCCTAACTCCTAACCCTAAGCCTAACCTAACCCTAACCCTAACCCTAGCCGTAACCCTAACCCTAACCCTAACCCTAGCCCTAACCCTAACACTAACCCTAACCCTAACCTTAGCCCTAACCCTAACCCCTAACCCCTAACCGTAACGCTAACCCTAAGCCTAACCCCTAACCCCTAACCCCTAACCCTAACCCTAACCCTAAACCCTAACCCTAACCCTAACCCTAACCCTAGCCCTAACCCTAGCCCTAAGTCGTACCCTAACCCTAATCCTAACCCTAACGCAACCTTAACCCTATAGCTAAACTTAGCCCTTAAAACTAACCTAATAGAAACCCTAACCCTAACTCCTAACCCTAAGCCTAACCTAACCCTAACCCTAACCCTAGCCGTAACCCTAACCCTAACCCTAACCCTAGCCCTAACCCTAACCCTAACCCTAACCCTAACCTTAGCCCTAACCCTAACCCCTAACCCCTAACCGTAACGCTAACCCTAAGCCTAACCCCTAACCCCTAACCCCTAACCCTAACCCTAACCCTAAACCCTAACCCTAACCCTAACCCTAACCCTAGCCCTAAACCTAGCCCTAAGTGGTACCCTAAGCCAAATCCTAACCCGAACCCAACCTTAACCCTAAAACTAACCTTAGCCCTTAAAACTAACCTAATAGAAACCCTAAACCTAACTCCTAACCCTAAGCCTAACCTAACCCTAACCCTAACCCTAGCCGTAACCCTAACCCTAACCCTAACCTTAGCCCTAACCCTAACCCCTAACCGTAACGATAACCCTAAGCCTAACCCCTAACCCCTAACCCCTAACCCTAACCCTAACCCTAACCCTAACCCTAGCCCTAACCCTAGCCCTAAGTCGTACCCTAACCCTAATCCTAACCCTAACCCAACCTTAACCCTAAAACTAACCTTAGCCCTTAAAACTAACCTAATAGAAACCCTAACCCTAACTCCTAACCCTAAGCCTAACCTAACCCTAACCCTAACCCTAGCCGTAACCCTAACCCTAGCCCTAACCCTAACCCTAACCCTAACCCTAACCTTAGCCCTAACCCTAACCCCTAACCCCTAACCGTAACGCTAACCCTAAGCCTAACCCCTAACCCCTAACCCCTAACCCTAACCCTAACCCTAAACCCTAACCCTAACCCTAACCCTAACCCTAGCCCTAACCCTAGCCCTAAGTCGTACCCTAACCCTAATCCTAACCCTAACCCAACCTTAACCCTAAAACTAACCTTAGCCCTTAAAACTAACCTAATAGAAACCCTAACCCTAACTCCTAACCCTAAGCCTAACCTAACCCTAACCCTAACCCTAGCCGTAACCCTAACCCTAACCCTAACCCTAGCCCTAACCCTAACCCTAACCCTAACCCTAAGCTTAGCCCTAACCCTAACCCCTAACCCCTAACCGTAACGCTAACCCTAAGCCTAACCCCTAACCCCTAACCCCTAACCCTAACCCTAACCCTAAACCCTAACCCTAACCCTAGCCCTAACCCTAGCCCTAAGTCGTACCCTAACCCTAATCCTAACCCTAACGCAACCTTAACCCTATAGCTAACCTTAGCCCTTAAAACTAACCTAATAGAAACCCTAACCCTAACTCCTAACCCTAAGCCTAACCTAACCCTAACCCTAACCCTAGCCGTAACCCTAACCCTAACCCTAACCCTAGCCCTAACCCTAACCCTAACCCTAACCTTAGCCCTAACCCTAACCCCTAACCCCTAACCGTAACGCTAACCCTAAGCCTAACCCCTAACCCCTAACCCCTAACCCTAACCCTAACCCTAAACCCTAACCCTAACCCTAACCCTAACCCTAGCCCTAACCCTAGCCCTAAGTCGTACCATAACCCTAATCCTAACCCTAACCCAACCTTAACCCTAAAACTAACCTTAGCCCTTAAAACTAACCTAATAGAAACCCTAACCCTAACTCCTAACCCTAAGCCTAACCTAACCCTAACCCTAGCCGTAACCCTAACCCTAACCCTAACCCTAGCCCTAACCCTAACCCTAACCCTAACCCTAACCTTAGCCCTAACCCTAACCCCTAACCCCTAACCGTAACGCTAACCCTAAGCCTAACCCCTAACCCCTAACCCCTAACCCTAACCCTAACCCTAAACCCTAACCCTAACCCTAACCCTCACCCTAGCCCTAACCCTAGCCCTAAGTCGTACCCTAACCCTAATCCTAACCCGAACCCAACCTTAACCCTAAAACTAACCTTAGCCCTTAAAACTAACCTAATAGAAACCCTAAACCTAAATCCTAACCCTAAGCCTAACCTAACCCTAACCCTAACCCTAGCCGTAACCCTAACCCTAACCCTAGCCGTAACCCTAACCCTAGCCCTAACCCTAACCCTAACCCTAACCCTAACCTTAGCCCTAACCCTAACCCCTAACCCCTAACCGTAACGCTAACCCTAAGCCTAACCCCTAACCCTTAACCCCTAACCCTAACCCTAACCCTAAACCCTAACCCTAACCCTAACCCTAACCCTAGCCCTAACCCTAGCCCTAAGTCGTACCCTAACCCTAATCCTAACCCTAACCCAACCTTAACCCTAAAACTAACCTTAGCCCTTAAAACTAACCTAATAGAAACCCTAACCCTAACTCCTAACCCTAAGCCTAACCTAACCCTAACCCTAACCCTAGCCGTAACCCTAACCCTAACCCTAACCCTAGCCCTAACCCTAACCCTAACCCTAACCTTAGCCCTAACCCTAACCCATAACCCCTAACCGTAACGCTAACCCTAAGCCTAAACCCTAACCCCTAACCCCTAACCCTAACCCTAACCCTAAACCCTAACCCTAACCCTAACCCTAACCCTAGCCCTAACCCTAGCCCTAAGTCGTACCCTAACCCTAATCCTAACCCTAACGCAACCTTAACCCTATAGCTAACCTTAGCCCTTAAAACTAACCTAATAGAAACCCTAACCCTAACTCCTAACCCTAAGCCTAACCTAACCCTAACCCTAACCCTAGCCGTAACCCTAACCCTAACCCTAACCCTAGCCCTAACCCTAACCCTAACCCTAACCTTAGCCCTAACCCTAACCCCTAACCCCTAACCGTAACGCTAACCCTAAGCCTAACCCCTAACCCCTAACCCCTAACCCTAACCCTAACCCTAAACCCTAACCCTAACCCTAACCCTAACCCTAGCCCTAACCCTAGCCCTAAGTCGTACCATAACCCTAATCCTAACCCTAACCCAACCTTAACCCTAAAACTAACCTTAGCCCTTAAAACTAACCTAATAGAAACCCTAACCCTAACTCCTAACCCTAAGCCTAACCTAACCCTAACCCTAACCGTAGCCGTAACCCTAACCCTAACCCTAACCCTAGCCCTAACCCTAACCCTAACCCTAACCCTAACCTTAGCCCTAACC
>NC_134191.1:11687325-11707325 GCF_964188355.1 Buteo buteo
CCTAACCTAACCCTAACCCTAACCCTAGCCGTAACCCTAACCCTAACCCTAACCCTAGCCCTAACCCTAACCCTAACCCTAACCCTAACCCTAACCTTAGCCCTAACCCTAACCCCTAACCCCTAACCGTAACGCTAACCCTAAGCCTAACCCCTAACCCCTAACCCCTAACCCTAACCCTAACCCTAAACCCTAACCCTAACCCTAACCCTAGCCCTAACCCTAGTCCTAAGTCATACCATAACCCTAATCCTAACCCTAACCCAACCTTAACCCTAAAACTAACCTTAGCCCTTAAAACTAACCGAATAGAAACCCTAACCCTAACTCCTAACCTTAAGCCTAACCTAACCCTAACCCTAACCCTAGCCGTAACCCTAACCCTAACCCTAACCCTAGCCCTAACCCTAAACCCTAACCCTAACCCTAACCCTAACCCTAGCCCTAACCCTAGCCCTAAGTCGTACCCTAACCCTAATCCTAACCCTAACGCAACCTTAACCCTATAGCTAACCTTAGCCCTTAAAACTAACCTAATAGAAACCCTAACCCTAACTCCTAACCCTAAGCCTAACCTAACCCTAACCCTAACCCTAGCCGTAACCCTAACCCTAACCCTAACCCTAGCCCTAACCCTAACCCTAACCCTAACCTTAGCCCTAACCCTAACCCCTAACCCCTAACCGTAACGCTAACCCTAAGCCTAACCCCTAACCCCTAACCCCTAACCCTAACCCTAACCCTAAACCCTAACCCTAACCCTAACCCTAACCCTAGCCCTAACCCTAGCCCTAAGTCGTACCCTAACCCTAATCCTAACCCGAACCCAACCTTAACCCTAAAACTAACCTTAGCCCTTAAAACTAACCTAATAGAAACCCTAACCCTAACTCCTAACCCTAAGCCTAACCTAACCCTAACCCTAACCCTAGCCGTAACCCTAACCCTAACCCTAACCCTAGCCCTAACCCTAACCCTAACCCTAACCCTAACCTTAGCCCTAACCCTAACCCCTAACCCCTAACCGTAACGCTAACCCTAATCCTAACCCCTAACCCCTAACCCCTAACCCTAACACTAACCCTAAACCCTAACCCTAACCCTAACCCTAACCCTAGCCCTAAGTCGTACCATAACCCTAATCCTAACCCTAACCCAACCTTAACCCTATAGCTAACCTTAGCCCTTAAAACTAACCTAATAGAAACCCTAACCCTAACTCCTAACCCTAAGCCTAACCTAACCCTAACCCTAACCCTAGCCGTAACCCTAACCCTAACCCTAACCCTAGCCCTAACCCTAACCCTAACCCTAACCCTAACCTTAGCCCTAACCCTAACCCCTAACCCCTAACCGTAACGCTAACCCTAAGCCTAACCCCTAACCCCTAACCCCTAACCCTAACCCTAACCCTAAACCCTAACCCTAACCCTAACCCTAACCCTAGCCCTAACCCTAGCCCTAAGTCGTACCCTAACCCTAATCCTAACCCTAACGCAACCTTAACCCTATAGCTAACCTTAGCCCTTAAAACTAACCTAATAGAAACCCTAACCCTAACTCCTAACCCTAAGCCTAACCTAACCCTAACCCTAACCCTAGCCGTAACACTAACCCTAACCCTAACCCTAGCCCTAACCCTAACCCTAACCCTAACCCTAACCTTAGCCCTAACCCTAACCCCTAACCCCTAACCGTAACGCTAACCCTAAGCCTAACCCCTAACCCCTAACCCCTAACCCTAACCCTAACCCTAAACCCTAACCCTAACCCTAACCCTAACCCTAGCCCTAAACCTAGCCCTAAGTCGTACCCTAACCCTAATCCTAACCCTAACCCAACCTTAACCCTAAAACTAACCTTAGCCCTTAAAACTAACCTAATAGAAACCCTAACCCTAACTCCTAACCCTAAGCCTAACCTAACCCTAACCCTAACCCTAGCCGTAACCCTAACCCTAACCCTAACCCTAGCCCTAACCCTAACCCTAAACCTAACCCTAACCTTAGCCCTAACCCTAACCCCTAACCCCTAACCGTAACGCTAACCCTAAGCCTAACCCCTAACCCCTAACCCCTAACCCTAACCATAACCCTAAACCCTAACCCTAACCCTAACCCTAACCCTAGCCCTAACCCTAGCCCTAAGTCGTACCCTAACCCTAATCCTAACCCTAACCCAACCTTAACCCTAAAACTAACCTTAGCCCTTAAAACTAACCTAATAGAAACCCTAACCCTAACTCCTAACCCTAAGCCTAACCTAACCCTAACCCTAACCCTAGCCGTAACCCTAAACCTAACCCTAACCCTAGCCCTAACCCTAACCCTAACCCTAACCCTAACCTTAGCCCTAACCCTAACCCCTAACCCCTAACCGTAACGCTAACCCTAAGCCTAACCCCTAACCCCTAACCCCTAACCCTAACCCTAACCCTAAACCCTAACCCTAACCCTAACCCTAGCCCTAACCCTAGCCCTAAGTCGTACCCTAACCCTAATCCTAACCCTAACCCAACCTTAACCCTATAGCTAACCTTAGCCCTTAAAACTAACCTAATAGAAACCCTAACCCTAACTCCTAACCCTAAGCCTAACCTAACCCTAACCCTAACCCTAGCCGTAACCCTAACCCTAACCCTAACCCTAGCCCTAACCCTAACCCTAACCTTAGCCCTAACCCTAACCCCTAACCCCTAACCGTAACGCTAACCCTAAGCCTAACCCCTAACCCCTAACCCCTAACCCTAACCCTAACCCTAAACCCTAACCCTAACCCTAACCCTAACCCTAGCCCTAACCCTAGCCCTAAGTCGTACCCTAACCCTAATCCTAACCCTAACGCAACCTTAACCCTATAGCTAACCTTAGCCCTTAAAACTAACCTAATAGAAACCCTAACCCTAACTCCTAACCCTAAGCCTAACCTAACCCTAACCCTAACCCTAGCCGTAACCCTAACCCTAACCCTAGCCCTAACCCTAACCCTAACCCTAACCCTAACCTTAGCCCTAACCCTAACCCCTAACCCCTAACCGTAACGCTAACCCTAAGCCTAACCCCTAACCCCTAACCCCTAACCCTAACCCTAACCCTAAACCCTAACCCTAACCCTAACCCTAACCCTAGCCCTAACCCTAGCCCTAAGTCGTACCCTAACCCTAATCCTAACCCTAACGCAACCTTAACCCTATAGCTAACCTTAGCCCTTAAAACTAACCTAATAGAAACCCTAACCCTAACTCCTAACCCTAAGCCTAACCTAACCCTAACCCTAACCCTAGCCGTAACCCTAACCCTAACCCTAACCCTAGCCCTAACCCTAACCCTAACCCTAACCCTAACCTTAGCCCTAACCCTAACCCCTAACCCCTAACCGTAACGCTAACCCTAAGCCTAACCCCTAACCCCTAACCCCTAACCCTAACCCTAACCCTAAACCCTAACCCTAACCCTAACCCTAACCCTAGCCCTAACCCTAGTCCTAAGTCGTACCATAACCCTAATCCTAACCCTAACCCAACCTTAACCCTAAAACTAACCTTAGCCCTTAAAACTAACCTAATAGAAACCCTAACCCTAACTCCTAACCCTAAGCCTAACCTAACCCTAACCCTAACCCTAGCCGTAACCCTAACCCTAACCCTAACCCTAGCCCTAACCCTAACCCTAACCCTAACCCTAACCTTAGCCCTAACCCTAACCCCTAACCCCTAACCGTAACGCTAACCCTAAGCCTAACCCCTAACCCCTAACCCCTAACCCTAACCCTAACCCTAAACCCTAACCCTAACCCTAACCCTAACCCTAGCCCTAACCCTAGCCCTAAGTCGTACCCTAACCCTAATCCTAACCCTAACCCAACCTTAACCCTAAAACTAACCTTAGCCCTTAAAACTAACCTAATAGAAACCCTAACCCTAACTCCTAACCCTAAGCCTAACCTAACCCTAACCCTAACCCTAGCCGTAACCCTAACCCTAACCCTAACCCTAGCCCTAACCCTAACCCTAACCCTAACCCTAACCTTAGCCCTAACCCTAACCCCTAACCCCTAACCGTAACGCTAACCCTAAGCCTAACCCCTAACCCCTAACCCCTAACCCTAACCCTAACCCTAAACCCTAACCCTAACCCTAACCCTAACCCTAGCCCTAACCCTAGCCCTAAGTCGTACCCTAACCCTAATCCTAACCCTAACGCAACCTTAACCCTATAGCTAACCTTAGCCCTTAAAACTAACCTAATAGAAACCCTAACCCTAACTCCTAACCCTAAGCCTAACCTAACCCTAACCCTAACCCTAGCCGTAACCCTAACCCTAACCCTAACCCTAGCCCTAACCCTAACCCTAACCTTAGCCCTAACCCTAACCCCTAACCCCTAACCGTAACGCTAACCCTAAGCCTAACCCCTAACCCCTAACCCCTAACCCTAACCCTAACCCTAAACCCTAACCCTAACCCTAACCCTAACCCTAGCCCTAACCCTAGCCCTAAGTCGTACCATAACCCTAATCCTAACCCTAACCCAACCTTAACCCTAAAACTAACCTTAGCCCTTAAAACTAACCTAATAGAAACCCTAACCCTAACTCCTAACCCTAAGCCTAACCTAACCCTAACCCTAACCCTAGCCGTAACCCTAACCCTAACCCTAACCCTAGCCCTAACCCTAACCCTAACCCTAACCCTAACCTTAGCCCTAACCCTAACCCCTAACCCCTAACCGTAACGCTAACCCTAAGCCTAACCCCTAACCCCTAACCCCTAACCCTAACCCTAACCCTAAACCCTAACCCTAACCCTAACCCTAACCCTAGCCCTAACCCTAGCCCTAAGTCGTACCCTAACCCTAATCCTAACCCTAACCCAACCTTAACCCTAAAACTAACCTTAGCCCTTAAAACTAACCTAATAGAAACCCTAACCCTAACTCCTAACCCTAAGCCTAACCTAACCCTAACCCTAACCCCAGCCGTAACCCTAACCCTAACCCTAACCCTAGCCCTAACCCTAACCCTAACCCTAACCCTAACCTTAGCCCTAACCCTAACCCCTAACCCCTAACCGTAACGCTAACCCTAAGCCTAACCCCTAACCCCTAACCCCTAACCCTAACCCTAACCCTAAACCCTAACCCTAACCCTAACCCTAACCCTAGCCCTAACCCTAGCCCTAAGTCGTACCCTAACCCTAATCCTAACCCTAACCCAACCTTAACCCTAAAACTAACCTTAGCCCTTAAAACTAACCTAATAGAAACCCTAACCCTAACTCCTAACCCTAAGCCTAACCTAACCCTAACCCTAACCCTAGCCGTAACCCTAACCCTAACCCTAACCCTAACCCTAACCCTAACCTTAGCCCTAACCCTAACCCCTAACCCCTAACCGTAACGCTAACCCTAAGCCTAACCCCTAACCCCTAACCCCTAACCCTAACCCTAACCCTAAACCCTAACCCTAACCCTAACCCTAACCCTAGCCCTAACCCTAGCCCTAAGTCGTACCCTAACCCTAATCCTAACCCTAACGCAACCTTAACCCTATAGCTAACCTTAGCCCTTAAAACTAACCTAATAGAAACCCTAACCCTAACTCCTAACCCTAAGCCTAACCTAACCCTAACCCTAACCCTAGCCGTAACCCTAACCCTAACCCTAACCCTAGCCCTAACCCTAACCCTAACCCTAACCCTAACCTTAGCCCTAACCCTAACCCCTAACCCCTAACCGTAACGCTAACCCTAAGCCTAACCCCTAACCCCTAACCCCTAACCCTAACCCTAACCCTAAACCCTAACCCTAACCCTAACCCTAACCCTAGCCCTAACCCTAGCCCTAAGTCATACCATAACCCTAATCCTAACCCTAACCCAACCTTAAACCTAAAACTAACCTTAGCCCTTAAAACTAACCTAATAGAAACCCTAACCCTAACTCCTAACCCTAAGCCTAACCTAACCCTAACCCTAACCCTAGCCGTAACCCTAACCCTAACCCTAACCCTAGCCCTAACCCTAAACCCTAACCCTAACCCTAACCCTAACCCTAGCCCTAACCCTAGCCCTAAGTCGTACCCTAACCCTAATCCTAACCCTAACCCAACCTTAACCCTAAAACTAACCTTAGCCCTTAAAACTAACCTAATAGAAACCCTAACCCTAACTCCTAACCCTAAGCCTAACCTAACCCTAACCCTAACCCTAGCCGTAACCCTAACCCTAACCCTAACCCTAGCCCTAACCCTAACCCTAACCCTAACCCTAACCCTAGCCCTAACCCTAGCCCTAAGTCATACCATAACCCTAATCCTAACCCTAACCCAACCTTAAACCTAAAACTAACCTTAGCCCTTAAAACTAACCTAATAGAAACCCTAACCCTAACTCCTAACCCTAAGCCTAACCTAACCCTAACCCTAACCCTAGCCGTAACCCTAACCCTAACCCTAACCCTAGCCCTAACCCTAAACCCTAACCCTAACCCTAACCCTAACCCTAGCCCTAACCCTAGCCCTAAGTCGTACCCTAACCCTAATCCTAACCCTAACCCAACCTTAACCCTAAAACTAACCTTAGCCCTTAAAACTAACCTAATAGAAACCCTAACCCTAACTCCTAACCCTAAGCCTAACCTAACCCTAACCCTAACCCTAGCCGTAACCCTAACCCTAACCCTAACCCTAGCCCTAACCCTAACCCTAACCCTAACCCTAACCTTAGCCCTAACCCTAACCCCTAACCCCTAACCGTAACGCTAACCCTAAGCCTAACCCCTAACCCCTAACCCCTAACCCTAACCCTAACCCTAAACCCTAACCCTAACCCTAACCCTAACCCTAGCCCTAACCCTAGCCCTAAGTCGTACCCTAACCCTAATCCTAACCCTAACGCAACCTTAACCCTATAGCTAACCTTAGCCCTTAAAACTAACCTAATAGAAACCCTAACCCTAACTCCTAACCCTAAGCCTAACCTAACCCTAACCCTAACCCTAGCCGTAACCCTAACCCTAACCCTAACCCTAGCCCTAACCCTAACCCTAACCCTAACCCTAACCTTAGCCCTAACCCTAACCCCTAACCCCTAACCGTAACGCTAACCCTAAGCCTAACCCCTAACCCCTAACCCCTAACCCTAACCCTAACCCTAAACCCTAACCCTAACCCTAACCCTAACCCTAGCCCTAACCCTAGTCCTAAGTCGTACCATAACCCTAATCCTAACCCTAACCCAACCTTAACCCTAAAACTAACCTTAGCCCTTAAAACTAACCTAATAGAAACCCTAACCCTAACTCCTAACCCTAAGCCTAACCTAACCCTAACCCTAACCCTAGCCGTAACCCTAACCCTAACCCTAACCCTAGCCCTAACCCTAACCCTAACCCTAACCCTAACCTTAGCCCTAACCCTAACCCCTAACCCCTAACCGTAACGCTAACCCTAAGCCTAACCCCTAACCCCTAACCCCTAACCCTAACCCTAACCCTAAACCCTAACCCTAACCCTAACCCTAACCCTAGCCCTAACCCTAGCCCTAAGTCGTACCCTAACCCTAATCCTAACCCTAACCCAACCTTAACCCTAAAACTAACCTTAGCCCTTAAAACTAACCTAATAGAAACCCTAACCCTAACTCCTAACCCTAAGCCTAACCTAACCCTAACCCTAACCCTAGCCGTAACCCTAACCCTAACCCTAACCCTAGCCCTAACCCTAACCCTAAACCTAACCCTAACCTTAGCCCTAACCCTAACCCCTAACCCCTAACCGTAACGCTAACCCTAAGCCTAACCCCTAACCCCTAACCCCTAACCCTAACCATAACCCTAAACCCTAACCCTAACCCTAACCCTAACCCTAGCCCTAACCCTAGCCCTAAGTCGTACCCTAACCCTAATCCTAACCCTAACCCAACCTTAACCCTAAAACTAACCTTAGCCCTTAAAACTAACCTAATAGAAACCCTAACCCTAACTCCTAACCCTAAGCCTAACCTAACCCTAACCCTAACCCTAGCCGTAACCCTAAACCTAACCCTAACCCTAGCCCTAACCCTAACCCTAACCCTAACCCTAACCTTAGCCCTAACCCTAACCCCTAACCCCTAACCGTAACGCTAACCCTAAGCCTAACCCCTAACCCCTAACCCCTAACCCTAACCCTAACCCTAAACCCTAACCCTAACCCTAACCCTAGCCCTAACCCTAGCCCTAAGTCGTACCCTAACCCTAATCCTAACCCTAACCCAACCTTAACCCTATAGCTAACCTTAGCCCTTAAAACTAACCTAATAGAAACCCTAACCCTAACTCCTAACCCTAAGCCTAACCTAACCCTAACCCTAACCCTAGCCGTAACCCTAACCCTAACCCTAACCCTAGCCCTAACCCTAACCCTAACCTTAGCCCTAACCCTAACCCCTAACCCCTAACCGTAACGCTAACCCTAAGCCTAACCCCTAACCCCTAACCCCTAACCCTAACCCTAACCCTAAACCCTAACCCTAACCCTAACCCTAACCCTAGCCCTAACCCTAGCCCTAAGTCGTACCCTAACCCTAATCCTAACCCTAACGCAACCTTAACCCTATAGCTAACCTTAGCCCTTAAAACTAACCTAATAGAAACCCTAACCCTAACTCCTAACCCTAAGCCTAACCTAACCCTAACCCTAACCCTAGCCGTAACCCTAACCCTAACCCTAGCCCTAACCCTAACCCTAACCCTAACCCTAACCTTAGCCCTAACCCTAACCCCTAACCCCTAACCGTAACGCTAACCCTAAGCCTAACCCCTAACCCCTAACCCCTAACCCTAACCCTAACCCTAAACCCTAACCCTAACCCTAACCCTAACCCTAGCCCTAACCCTAGCCCTAAGTCGTACCCTAACCCTAATCCTAACCCTAACGCAACCTTAACCCTATAGCTAACCTTAGCCCTTAAAACTAACCTAATAGAAACCCTAACCCTAACTCCTAACCCTAAGCCTAACCTAACCCTAACCCTAACCCTAGCCGTAACCCTAACCCTAACCCTAACCCTAGCCCTAACCCTAACCCTAACCCTAACCCTAACCTTAGCCCTAACCCTAACCCCTAACCCCTAACCGTAACGCTAACCCTAAGCCTAACCCCTAACCCCTAACCCCTAACCCTAACCCTAACCCTAAACCCTAACCCTAACCCTAACCCTAACCCTAGCCCTAACCCTAGTCCTAAGTCGTACCATAACCCTAATCCTAACCCTAACCCAACCTTAACCCTAAAACTAACCTTAGCCCTTAAAACTAACCTAATAGAAACCCTAACCCTAACTCCTAACCCTAAGCCTAACCTAACCCTAACCCTAACCCTAGCCGTAACCCTAACCCTAACCCTAACCCTAGCCCTAACCCTAACCCTAACCCTAACCCTAACCTTAGCCCTAACCCTAACCCCTAACCCCTAACCGTAACGCTAACCCTAAGCCTAACCCCTAACCCCTAACCCCTAACCCTAACCCTAACCCTAAACCCTAACCCTAACCCTAACCCTAACCCTAGCCCTAACCCTAGCCCTAAGTCGTACCCTAACCCTAATCCTAACCCTAACCCAACCTTAACCCTAAAACTAACCTTAGCCCTTAAAACTAACCTAATAGAAACCCTAACCCTAACTCCTAACCCTAAGCCTAACCTAACCCTAACCCTAACCCTAGCCGTAACCCTAACCCTAACCCTAACCCTAGCCCTAACCCTAACCCTAACCCTAACCCTAACCTTAGCCCTAACCCTAACCCCTAACCCCTAACCGTAACGCTAACCCTAAGCCTAACCCCTAACCCCTAACCCCTAACCCTAACCCTAACCCTAAACCCTAACCCTAACCCTAACCCTAACCCTAGCCCTAACCCTAGCCCTAAGTCGTACCCTAACCCTAATCCTAACCCTAACGCAACCTTAACCCTATAGCTAACCTTAGCCCTTAAAACTAACCTAATAGAAACCCTAACCCTAACTCCTAACCCTAAGCCTAACCTAACCCTAACCCTAACCCTAGCCGTAACCCTAACCCTAACCCTAACCCTAGCCCTAACCCTAACCCTAACCTTAGCCCTAACCCTAACCCCTAACCCCTAACCGTAACGCTAACCCTAAGCCTAACCCCTAACCCCTAACCCCTAACCCTAACCCTAACCCTAAACCCTAACCCTAACCCTAACCCTAACCCTAGCCCTAACCCTAGCCCTAAGTCGTACCATAACCCTAATCCTAACCCTAACCCAACCTTAACCCTAAAACTAACCTTAGCCCTTAAAACTAACCTAATAGAAACCCTAACCCTAACTCCTAACCCTAAGCCTAACCTAACCCTAACCCTAACCCTAGCCGTAACCCTAACCCTAACCCTAACCCTAGCCCTAACCCTAACCCTAACCCTAACCCTAACCTTAGCCCTAACCCTAACCCCTAACCCCTAACCGTAACGCTAACCCTAAGCCTAACCCCTAACCCCTAACCCCTAACCCTAACCCTAACCCTAAACCCTAACCCTAACCCTAACCCTAACCCTAGCCCTAACCCTAGCCCTAAGTCGTACCCTAACCCTAATCCTAACCCTAACCCAACCTTAACCCTAAAACTAACCTTAGCCCTTAAAACTAACCTAATAGAAACCCTAACCCTAACTCCTAACCCTAAGCCTAACCTAACCCTAACCCTAACCCCAGCCGTAACCCTAACCCTAACCCTAACCCTAGCCCTAACCCTAACCCTAACCCTAACCCTAACCTTAGCCCTAACCCTAACCCCTAACCCCTAACCGTAACGCTAACCCTAAGCCTAACCCCTAACCCCTAACCCCTAACCCTAACCCTAACCCTAAACCCTAACCCTAACCCTAACCCTAACCCTAGCCCTAACCCTAGCCCTAAGTCGTACCCTAACCCTAATCCTAACCCTAACCCAACCTTAACCCTAAAACTAACCTTAGCCCTTAAAACTAACCTAATAGAAACCCTAACCCTAACTCCTAACCCTAAGCCTAACCTAACCCTAACCCTAACCCTAGCCGTAACCCTAACCCTAACCCTAACCCTAACCCTAACCCTAACCTTAGCCCTAACCCTAACCCCTAACCCCTAACCGTAACGCTAACCCTAAGCCTAACCCCTAACCCCTAACCCCTAACCCTAACCCTAACCCTAAACCCTAACCCTAACCCTAACCCTAACCCTAGCCCTAACCCTAGCCCTAAGTCGTACCCTAACCCTAATCCTAACCCTAACGCAACCTTAACCCTATAGCTAACCTTAGCCCTTAAAACTAACCTAATAGAAACCCTAACCCTAACTCCTAACCCTAAGCCTAACCTAACCCTAACCCTAACCCTAGCCGTAACCCTAACCCTAACCCTAACCCTAGCCCTAACCCTAACCCTAACCCTAACCCTAACCTTAGCCCTAACCCTAACCCCTAACCCCTAACCGTAACGCTAACCCTAAGCCTAACCCCTAACCCCTAACCCCTAACCCTAACCCTAACCCTAAACCCTAACCCTAACCCTAACCCTAACCCTAGCCCTAACCCTAGCCCTAAGTCATACCATAACCCTAATCCTAACCCTAACCCAACCTTAAACCTAAAACTAACCTTAGCCCTTAAAACTAACCTAATAGAAACCCTAACCCTAACTCCTAACCCTAAGCCTAACCTAACCCTAACCCTAACCCTAGCCGTAACCCTAACCCTAACCCTAACCCTAGCCCTAACCCTAAACCCTAACCCTAACCCTAACCCTAACCCTAGCCCTAACCCTAGCCCTAAGTCGTACCCTAACCCTAATCCTAACCCTAACCCAACCTTAACCCTAAAACTAACCTTAGCCCTTAAAACTAACCTAATAGAAACCCTAACCCTAACTCCTAACCCTAAGCCTAACCTAACCCTAACCCTAACCCTAGCCGTAACCCTAACCCTAACCCTAACCCTAGCCCTAACCCTAACCCTAACCCTAACCCTAACCCTAGCCCTAACCCTAGCCCTAAGTCATACCATAACCCTAATCCTAACCCTAACCCAACCTTAAACCTAAAACTAACCTTAGCCCTTAAAACTAACCTAATAGAAACCCTAACCCTAACTCCTAACCCTAAGCCTAACCTAACCCTAACCCTAACCCTAGCCGTAACCCTAACCCTAACCCTAACCCTAGCCCTAACCCTAAACCCTAACCCTAACCCTAACCCTAACCCTAGCCCTAACCCTAGCCCTAAGTCGTACCCTAACCCTAATCCTAACCCTAACCCAACCTTAACCCTAAAACTAACCTTAGCCCTTAAAACTAACCTAATAGAAACCCTAACCCTAACTCCTAACCCTAAGCCTAACCTAACCCTAACCCTAACCCTAGCCGTAACCCTAACCCTAACCCTAACCCTAGCCCTAACCCTAACCCTAACCCTAACCCTAACCTTAGCCCTAACCCTAACCCCTAACCCCTAACCGTAACGCTAACCCTAAGCCTAACCCCTAACCCCTAACCCCTAACCCTAACCCTAACCCTAAACCCTAACCCTAACCCTAACCCTAACCCTAGCCCTAACCCTAGCCCTAAGTCGTACCCTAACCCTAATCCTAACCCTAACGCAACCTTAACCCTATAGCTAACCTTAGCCCTTAAAACTAACCTAATAGAAACCCTAACCCTAACTCCTAACCCTAAGCCTAACCTAACCCTAACCCTAACCCTAGCCGTAACCCTAACCCTAACCCTAACCCTAGCCCTAACCCTAACCCTAACCCTAACCCTAACCTTAGCCCTAACCCTAACCCCTAACCCCTAACCGTAACGCTAACCCTAAGCCTAACCCCTAACCCCTAACCCCTAACCCTAACCCTAACCCTAAACCCTAACCCTAACCCTAACCCTAACCCTAGCCCTAACCCTAGTCCTAAGTCGTACCATAACCCTAATCCTAACCCTAACCCAACCTTAACCCTAAAACTAACCTTAGCCCTTAAAACTAACCTAATAGAAACCCTAACCCTAACTCCTAACCCTAAGCCTAACCTAACCCTAACCCTAACCCTAGCCGTAACCCTAACCCTAACCCTAACCCTAGCCCTAACCCTAACCCTAACCCTAACCCTAACCTTAGCCCTAACCCTAACCCCTAACCCCTAACCGTAACGCTAACCCTAAGCCTAACCCCTAACCCCTAACCCCTAACCCTAACCCTAACCCTAAACCCTAACCCTAACCCTAACCCTAACCCTAGCCCTAACCCTAGCCCTAAGTCGTACCCTAACCCTAATCCTAACCCTAACCCAACCTTAACCCTAAAACTAACCTTAGCCCTTAAAACTAACCTAATAGAAACCCTAACCCTAACTCCTAACCCTAAGCCTAACCTAACCCTAACCCTAACCCTAGCCGTAACCCTAACCCTAACCCTAACCCTAGCCCTAACCCTAACCCTAACCCTAACCCTAACCTTAGCCCTAACCCTAACCCCTAACCCCTAACCGTAACGCTAACCCTAAGCCTAACCCCTAACCCCTAACCCCTAACCCTAACCCTAACCCTAAACCCTAACCCTAACCCTAACCCTAACCCTAGCCCTAACCCTAGCCCTAAGTCGTACCCTAACCCTAATCCTAACCCTAACGCAACCTTAACCCTATAGCTAACCTTAGCCCTTAAAACTAACCTAATAGAAACCCTAACCCTAACTCCTAACCCTAAGCCTAACCTAACCCTAACCCTAACCCTAGCCGTAACCCTAACCCTAACCCTAACCCTAGCCCTAACCCTAACCCTAACCTTAGCCCTAACCCTAACCCCTAACCCCTAACCGTAACGCTAACCCTAAGCCTAACCCCTAACCCCTAACCCCTAACCCTAACCCTAACCCTAAACCCTAACCCTAACCCTAACCCTAACCCTAGCCCTAACCCTAGCCCTAAGTCGTACCATAACCCTAATCCTAACCCTAACCCAACCTTAACCCTAAAACTAACCTTAGCCCTTAAAACTAACCTAATAGAAACCCTAACCCTAACTCCTAACCCTAAGCCTAACCTAACCCTAACCCTAACCCTAGCCGTAACCCTAACCCTAACCCTAACCCTAGCCCTAACCCTAACCCTAACCCTAACCCTAACCTTAGCCCTAACCCTAACCCCTAACCCCTAACCGTAACGCTAACCCTAAGCCTAACCCCTAACCCCTAACCCCTAACCCTAACCCTAACCCTAAACCCTAACCCTAACCCTAACCCTAACCCTAGCCCTAACCCTAGCCCTAAGTCGTACCCTAACCCTAATCCTAACCCTAACCCAACCTTAACCCTAAAACTAACCTTAGCCCTTAAAACTAACCTAATAGAAACCCTAACCCTAACTCCTAACCCTAAGCCTAACCTAACCCTAACCCTAACCCCAGCCGTAACCCTAACCCTAACCCTAACCCTAGCCCTAACCCTAACCCTAACCCTAACCCTAACCTTAGCCCTAACCCTAACCCCTAACCCCTAACCGTAACGCTAACCCTAAGCCTAACCCCTAACCCCTAACCCCTAACCCTAACCCTAACCCTAAACCCTAACCCTAACCCTAACCCTAACCCTAGCCCTAACCCTAGCCCTAAGTCGTACCCTAACCCTAATCCTAACCCTAACCCAACCTTAACCCTAAAACTAACCTTAGCCCTTAAAACTAACCTAATAGAAACCCTAACCCTAACTCCTAACCCTAAGCCTAACCTAACCCTAACCCTAACCCTAGCCGTAACCCTAACCCTAACCCTAACCCTAACCCTAACCCTAACCTTAGCCCTAACCCTAACCCCTAACCCCTAACCGTAACGCTAACCCTAAGCCTAACCCCTAACCCCTAACCCCTAACCCTAACCCTAACCCTAAACCCTAACCCTAACCCTAACCCTAACCCTAGCCCTAACCCTAGCCCTAAGTCGTACCCTAACCCTAATCCTAACCCTAACGCAACCTTAACCCTATAGCTAACCTTAGCCCTTAAAACTAACCTAATAGAAACCCTAACCCTAACTCCTAACCCTAAGCCTAACCTAACCCTAACCCTAACCCTAGCCGTAACCCTAACCCTAACCCTAACCCTAGCCCTAACCCTAACCCTAACCCTAACCCTAACCTTAGCCCTAACCCTAACCCGTAACCCCTAACCGTAACGCTAACCCTAAGCCTAACCCCTAACCCCTAACCCCTAACCCTAACCCTAACCCTAAACCCTAACCCTAACCCTAACCCTAACCCTAGCCCTAACCCTAGCCCTAAGTCATACCATAACCCTAATCCTAACCCTAACCCAACCTTAAACCTAAAACTAACCTTAGCCCTTAAAACTAACCTAATAGAAACCCTAACCCTAACTCCTAACCCTAAGCCTAACCTAACCCTAACCCTAACCCTAGCCGTAACCCTAACCCTAACCCTAACCCTAGCCCTAACCCTAAACCCTAACCCTAACCCTAACCCTAACCCTAGCCCTAACCCTAGCCCTAAGTCGTACCCTAACCCTAATCCTAACCCTAACCCAACCTTAACCCTAAAACTAACCTTAGCCCTTAAAACTAACCTAATAGAAACCCTAACCCTAACTCCTAACCCTAAGCCTAACCTAACCCTAACCCTAACCCTAGCCGTAACCCTAACCCTAACACTAACCCTAGCCCTAACCCTAACCCTAACCCTAACCCTAACCTTAGCCCTAACCCTAACCCCTAACCCCTAACCGTAACGCTAACCCTAAGCCTAACCCCTAACCCCTAACCCCTAACCCTAACCCTAACCCTAAACCCTAACCCTAACCCTAACCCTAACCCTAGCCCTAACCCTAGCCCTAAGTCGTACCCTAACCCTAATCCTAACCTGAACCCAACCTTAACCCTAAAACTAACCTTAGCCCTTAAAACTAACCTAATAGAAACCCTAAACCTAACTCCTAACCCTAAGCCTAACCTAACCCTAACCCTAACCCTAGCCGTAACCCTAACCCTAACCCTAACCCTAACCCTAACCCTAACCCTAACCTTAGCCCTAACCCTAACCCCTAACCCCTAACCGTAACGCTAACCCTAAGCCTAACCCCTAACCCCTAACCCCTAACCCTAACCCTAACCCTAAACCCTAACCCTAACCCTAACCCTAACCCTAGCCCTAACCCTAGCCCTAAGTCGTACCCTAACCCTAATCCTAACCCTAACGCAACCTTAACCCTATAGCTAACCTTAGCCCTTAAAACTAACCTAATAGAAACCCTAACCCTAACTCCTAACCCTAAGCCTAACCTAACCCTAACCCTAACCCTAGCCGTAACCCTAACCCTAACCCTAACCCTAGCCCTAACCCTAACCCTAACCCTAACCTTAGCCCTAACCCTAACCCCTAACCCCTAACCGTAACGCTAACCCTAAGCCTAACCCCTAACCCCTAACCCCTAACCCTAACCCTAACCCTAAACCCTAACCCTAACCCTAACCCTAACCCTAGCCCTAACCCTAGTCCTAAGTCGTACCATAACCCTAATCCTAACCCTAACCCAACCTTAACCCTAAAACTAACCTTAGCCCTTAAAACTAACCTAATAGAAACCCTAACCCTAACTCCTAACCCTAAGCCTAACCTAACCCTAACCCTAACCCTAGCCGTAACCCTAACCCTAACCCTAACCCTAGCCCTAACCCTAACCCTAACCCTAACCCTAACCTTAGCCCTAACCCTAACCCCTAACCCCTAACCGTAACGCTAACCCTAAGCCTAACCCCTAACCCCTAACCCCTAACCCTAACCCTAACCCTAAACCCTAACCCTAACCCTAACCCTAACCCTAGCCCTAACCCTAGCCCTAAGTCGTACCCTAACCCTAATCCTAACCCTAACGCAACCTTAACCCTATAGCTAACCTTAGCCCTTAAAACTAACCTAATAGAAACCCTAACCCTAACTCCTAACCCTAAGCCTAACCTAACCCTAACCCTAACCCTAGCCGTAACCCTAACCCTAACCCTAACCCTAGCCCTAACCCTAACCCTAACCCTAACCCTAACCTTAGCCCTAACCCTAACCCCTAACCCCTAACCGTAACGCTAACCCTAAGCCTAACCCCTAACCCCTAACCCCTAACCCTAACCCTAACCCTAAACCCTAACCCTAACCCTAACCCTAACCCTAGCCCTAACCCTAGCCCTAAGTCGTACCCTAACCCTAATCCTAACCTGAACCCAACCTTAACCCTAAAACTAACCTTAGCCCTTAAAACTAACCTAATAGAAACCCTAAACCTAACTCCTAACCCTAAGCCTAACCTAACCCTAACCCTAACCCTAGCCGTAACCCTAACCCTAACCCTAACCCTAACCCTAACCCTAACCCTAACCTTAGCCCTAACCCTAACCCCTAACCCCTAACCGTAACGCTAACCCTAAGCCTAACCCCTAACCCCTAACCCCTAACCCTAACCCTAACCCTAAACCCTAACCCTAACCCTAACCCTAACCCTAGCCCTAACCCTAGCCCTAAGTCGTACCCTAACCCTAATCCTAACCCTAACCCAACCTTAACCCTATAGCTAACCTTAGCCCTTAAAACTAACCTAATAGAAACCCTAACCCTAACTCCTAACCCTAAGCCTAACCTAACCCTAACCCTAACCCTAGCCGTAACCCTAACCCTAACCCTAACCCTAGCCCTAACCCTAACCCTAACCCTAACCCTAACCTTAGCCCTAACCCTAACCCCTAACCCCTAACCGTAACGCTAACCCTAAGCCTAACCCCTAACCCCTAACCCCTAACCCTAACCCTAACCCTAAACCCTAACCCTAACCCTAACCCTAACCCTAGCACTAACCCTAGTCCTAAGTCGTACCATAACCCTAATCCTAACCCTAACCCAACCTTAACCCTAAAACTAACCTTAGCCCTTAAAACTAACCTAATAGAAACCCTAACCCTAACTCCTAACCCTAAGCCTAACCTAACCCTAACCCTAACCCTAGCCGTAACCCTAACCCTAACCCTAACCCTAGCCCTAACCCTAACCCTAACCCTAACCCTAACCTTAGCCCTAACCCTAACCCCTAACCCCTAACCGTAACGCTAACCCTAAGCCTAACCCCTAACCCCTAACCCCTAACCCTAACCCTAACCCTAAACCCTAACCCTAACCCTAACCCTAACCCTAGCCCTAACCCTAGCCCTAAGTCGTACCCTAACCCTAATCCTAACCCTAACGCAACCTTAACCCTATAGCTAACCTTAGCCCTTAAAACTAACCTAATAGAAACCCTAACCCTAACTCCTAACCCTAAGCCTAACCTAACCCTAACCCTAACCCTAGCCGTAACCCTAACCCTAACCCTAACCCTAGCCCTAACCCTAACCCTAACCCTAACCCTAACCTTAGCCCTAACCCTAACCCCTAACCCCTAACCGTAACGCTAACCCTAAGCCTAACCCCTAACCCCTAACCCCTAACCCTAACCCTAACCCTAAACCCTAACCCTAACCCTAACCCTAACCCTAGCCCTAACCCTAGCCCTAAGTCGTACCCTAACCCTAATCCTAACCCGAACCCAACCTTAACCCTAAAACTAACCTTAGCCCTTAAAACTAAACTAATAGAAACCCTAACCCTAACTCCTAACCCTAAGCCTAACCTAACCCTAACCCTAACCCTAGCCGTAACCCTAACCCTAACCCTAACCCTAGCCCTAACCCTAACCCTAACCCTAACCCTAACCTTAGCCCTAACCCTAACCCCTAACCCCTAACCGTAACGCTAACCCTAAGCCTAACCCCTAACCCCTAACCCCTAACCCTAACCCTAACCCTAAACCCTAACCCTAACCCTAACCCTAACCCTAGCCCTAACCCTAGCCCTAAGTCGTACCCTAACCCTAATCCTAACCCGAACCCAACCTTAACCCTAAAACTAACCTTAGCCCTTAAAACTAACCTAATAGAAACCCTAAACCTAACTCCTAACCCTAAGCCTAACCTAACCCTAACCCTAACCCTAGCCGTAACCCTAACCCTAACCCTAACCCTAGCCCTAACCCTAACCCTAACCCTAACCCTAACCTTAGCCCTAACCCTAACCCCTAACCCCTAACCGTAACGCTAACCCTAAGCCTAACCCCTAACCCCTAACCCCTAACCCTAACCCTAACCCTAAACCCTAACCCTAACCCTAACCCTAACCCTAGCCCTAACCCTAGCCCTAAGTCGTACCCTAACCCTAATCCTAACCCTAACCCAACCTTAACCCTATAGCTAACCTTAGCCCTTAAAACTAACCTAATAGAAACCCTAACCCTAACTCCTAACCCTAAGCCTAACCTAACCCTAACCCTAACCCTAGCCGTAACCCTAACCCTAACCCTAACCCTAGCCCTAACCCTAACCCTAACCCTAACCCTAACCTTAGCCCTAACCCTAACCCCTAACCCCTAACCGTAACGCTAACCCTAAGCCTAACCCCTAACCCCTAACCCCTAACCCTAACCCTAACCCTAAACCCTAACCCTAACCCTAACCCTAACCCTAGCCCTAACCCTAGCCCTAAGTCGTACCCTAACCCTAATCCTAACCTGAACCCAACCTTAACCCTAAAACTAACCTTAGCCCTTAAAACTAACCTAATAGAAACCCTAAACCTAACACCTAACCCTAAGCCTAACCTAACCCTAACCCTAACCCTAGCCGTAACCCTAACCCTAACCCTAACCCTAACCCTAACCCTAACCCTAACCTTAGCCCTAACCCTAACCCCTAACCCCTAACCGTAACGCTAACCCTAAGCCTAACCCCTAACCCCTAACCCCTAACCCTAACCCTAACCCTAAACCCTAACCCTAACCCTAACCCTAACCCTAGCCCTAACCCTAGCCCTAAGTCGTACCCTAACCCTAATCCTAACCCTAACGCAACCTTAACCCTATAGCTAACCTTAGCCCTTAAAACTAACCTAATAGAAA
>NC_134191.1:11709825-11734825 GCF_964188355.1 Buteo buteo
CTAACCCCTAACCCCTAACCCCTAACCCTAACCCTAACCCTAAACCCTAACCCTAACCCTAACCCTAACCCTAGCCCTAACCCTAGCCCTAAGTCGTACCCTAACCCTAATCCTAACCCTAACCCAACCTTAACCCTATAGCTAACCTTAGCCCTTAAAACTAACCTAATAGAAACCCTAACCCTAACTCCTAACCCTAAGCCTAACCTAACCCTAACCCTAACCCTAGCCGTAACCCTAACCCTAACCCTAACCCTAGCCCTAACCCTAACCCTAACCCTAACCCTAACCTTAGCCCTAACCCTAACCCCTAACCCCTAACCGTAACGCTAACCCTAAGCCTAACCCCTAACCCCTAACCCCTAACCCTAACCCTAACCCTAAACCCTAACCCTAACCCTAACCCTAACCCTAGCCCTAACCCTAGCCCTAAGTCGTACCCTAACCCTAATCCTAACCCTAATGCAACCTTAACCCTATAGCTAAACTTAGCCCTTAAAACTAACCTAATAGAAACCCTAACCCTAACTCCTAACCCTAAGCCTAACCTAACCCTAACCCTAACCCTAGCCGTAACCCTAACCCTAACCCTAACCCTAGCCCTAACCCTAACCCTAACCCTAACCCTAACCTTAGCCCTAACCCTAACCCCTAACCCCTAACCGTAACGCTAACCCTAAGCCTAACCCCTAACCCCTAACCCCTAACCCTAACCCTAACCCTAAACCCTAACCCTAACCCTAACCCTAACCCTAGCCCTAACCCTAGCCCTAAGTCGTACCCTAACCCTAATCCTAACCCGAACCCAACCTTAACCCTAAAACTAACCTTAGCCCTTAAAACTAACCTAATAGAAACCCTAAACCTAACTCCTAACCCTAAGCCTAACCTAACCCTAACCCTAACCCTAGCCGTAACCCTAACCCTAACCCTAACCCTAGCCCTAACCCTAACCCTAACCCTAACCCTAACCTTAGCCCTAACCCTAACCCCTAACCCCTAACCGTAACGCTAACCCTAAGCCTAACCCCTAACCCCTAACCCCTAACCCTAACCCTAACCCTAAACCCTAACCCTAACCCTAACCCTAACCCTAGCCCTAACCCTAGCCCTAAGTCGTACCCTAACGCTAATCCTAACCCTAATCCAACCTTAACCCTAAAATTAACCTTAGCCCTTAAAACTAACCTAATAGAAACCCTAACCCTAACTCCTAACCCTAAGCCTAACCTAACCCTAACCCTAACCCTAGCCGTAACCCTAACCCTAACCCTAACCCTAGCCCTAACCCTAACCCTAACCCTAACCCTAACCTTAGCCCTAACCCTAACCCCTAACCCCTAACCGTAACGCTAACCCTAAGCCTAACCCCTAACCCCTAACCCCTAACCCTAACCCTAACCCTAAACCCTAACCCTAACCCTAGCCCTAACCCTAGCCCTAAGTCGTACCCTAACCCTAATCCTAACCCTAACCCAACCTTAACCCTAAAACTAACCTTAGCCCTTAAAACTAACCTAATAGAAACCCTAAACCTAACTCCTAACCCTAAGCCTAACCTAACCCTAACCCTAACCCTAGCCGTAACCCTAACCCTAACCCTAACCCTAACCCTAACCCTAACCTTAGCCCTAACCCTAACCCCTAACCCCTAACCGTAACGCTAACCCTAAGCCTAACCCCTAACCCCTAACCCCTAACCCTAACCCTAACCCTA
Organism: Buteo buteo; assembly: GCF_964188355.1. Taxonomy (NCBI): domain Eukaryota; kingdom Metazoa; phylum Chordata; class Aves; order Accipitriformes; family Accipitridae; genus Buteo; species Buteo buteo. Next base: position 11,711,543 of record NC_134191.1, read on the forward strand.
AACCCTAACCCTAACCCTAACCCTAACCCTAGCCCTAACCCTAGCCCTAAGTCGTACCCTAACCCTAATCCTAACCCTAACGCAACCTTAACCCTATAGCTAACCTTAGCCCTTAAAACTAACCTAATAGAAACCCTAACCCTAACTCCTAACCCTAAGCCTAACCTAACCCTAACCCTAACCCTAGCCGTAACCCTAACCCTAACCCTAACCCTAGCCCTAACCCTAACCCTAACCCTAACCCTAACCTTAGCCCTAACCCTAACCCCTAACCCCTAACCGTAACGCTAACCCTAAGCCTAACCCCTAACCCCTAACCCCTAACCCTAACCCTAACCCTAAACCCTAACCCTAACCCTAACCCTAACCCTAGCCCTAACCCTAGTCCTAAGTCGTACCATAACCCTAATCCTAACCCTAACCCAACCTTAACCCTAAAACTAACCTTAGCCCTTAAAACTAACCTAATAGAAACCCTAACCCTAACTCCTAACCCTAAGCCTAACCTAACCCTAACCCTAACCCTAGCCGTAACCCTAACCCTAACCCTAACCCTAGCCCTAACCCTAACCCTAACCCTAACCTTAGCCCTAACCCTAACCCCTAACCCCTAACCGTAACGCTAACCCTAAGCCTAACCCCTAACCCCTAACCCCTAACCCTAACCCTAACCCTAAACCCTAACCCTAACCCTAACCCTAACCCTAGCCCTAACCCTAGCCCTAAGTCGTACCCTAACCCTAATCCTAACCCTAACGCAACCTTAACCCTATAGCTAACCTTAGCCCTTAAAACTAACCTAATAGAAACCCTAACCCTAACTCCTAACCCTAAGCCTAACCTAACCCTAACCCTAACCCTAGCCGTAACCCTAACCCTAACCCTAACCCTAGCCCTAACCCTAACCCTAACCCTAACCTTAGCCCTAACCCTAACCCCTAACCCCTAACCGTAACGCTAACCCTAAGCCTAACCCCTAACCCCTAACCCCTAACCCTAACCCTAACCCTAAACCCTAACCCTAACCCTAACCCTAACCCTAGCCCTAACCCTAGCCCTAAGTCGTACCATAACCCTAATCCTAACCCTAACCCAACCTTAACCCTAAAACTAACCTTAGCCCTTAAAACTAACCTAATAGAAACCCTAACCCTAACTCCTAACCCTAAGCCTAACCTAACCCTAACCCTAACCCTAGCCGTAACCCTAACCCTAACCCTAACCCTAGCCCTAACCCTAACCCTAACCCTAACCCTAACCTTAGCCCTAACCCTAACCCCTAACCCCTAACCGTAACGCTAACCCTAAGCCTAACCCCTAACCCCTAACCCCTAACCCTAACCCTAACCCTAAACCCTAACCCTAACCCTAGCCCTAACCCTAGCCCTAAGTCGTACCCTAACCCTAATCCTAACCCTAACCCAACCTTAACCCTAAAACTAACCTTAGCCCTTAAAACTAACCTAATAGAAACCCTAAACCTAACTCCTAACCCTAAGCCTAACCTAACCCTAACCCTAACCCTAGCCGTAACCCTAACCCTAACCCTAACCCTAACCCTAACCCTAACCTTAGCCCTAACCCTAACCCCTAACCCCTAACCGTAACGCTAACCCTAAGCCTAACCCCTAACCCCTAACCCCTAACCCTAACCCTAACCCTAAACCCTAACCCTAACCCTAACCCTAACCCTAGCCCTAACCCTAGCCCTAAGTCGTACCCTAACCCTAATCCTAACCCTAACGCAACCTTAACCCTATAGCTAACCTTAGCCCTTAAAACTAACCTAATAGAAACCCTAACCCTAACTCCTAACCCTAAGCCTAACCTAACCCTAACCCTAACCCTAGCCGTAACCCTAACCCTAACCCTAACCCTAGCCCTAACCCTAACCCTAACCCTAACCCTAACCTTAGCCCTAACCCTAACCCCTAACCCCTAACTGTAACGCTAACCCTAAGCCTAACCCCTAACCCCTAACCCCTAACCCTAACCATAACCCTAAACCCTAACCCTAACCCTAACCCTAACCCTAGCCCTAACCCTAGTCCTAAGTCGTACCATAACCCTAATCCTAACCCTAACCCAACCTTAACCCTAAAACTAACCTTAGCCCTTAAAACTAACCTAATAGAAACCCTAACCCTAACTCCTAACCCTAAGCCTAACCTAACCCTAACCCTAACCCTAGCCGTAACCCTAACCCTAACCCTAACCCTAGCCCTAACCCTAACCCTAACCCTAACCCTAACCTTAGCCCTAACCCTAACCCCTAACCCCTAACCGTAACGCTAACCCTAAGCCTAACCCCTAACCCCTAACCCCTAACCCTAACCCTAACCCTAAACCCTAACCCTAACCCTAACCCTAACCCTAGCCCTAACCCTAGCCCTAAGTCGTACCATAACCCTAATCCTAACCCTAACGCAACCTTAACCCTATAGCTAACCTTAGCCCTTAAAACTAACCTAATAGAAACCCTAACCCTAACTCCTAACCCTAAGCCTAACCTAACCCTAACCCTAACCCTAGCCGTAACCCTAACCCTAACCCTAACCCTAGCCCTAACCCTAACCCTAACCCTAACCTTAGCCCTAACCCTAACCCCTAACCCCTAACCGTAACGCTAACCCTAAGCCTAACCCCTAACCCCTAACCCCTAACCCTAACCCTAACCCTAAACCCTAACCCTAACCCTAACCCTAACCCTAGCCCTAACCCTAGCCCTAAGTCGTACCCTAACCCTAATCCTAACCCTAACCCAACCTTAACCCTAAAACTAACCTTAGCCCTTAAAACTAACCTAATAGAAACCCTAACCCTAACTCCTAACCCTAAGCCTAACCTAACCCTAACCCTAACCCTAGCCGTAACCCTAACCCTAACCCTAACCCTAGCCCTAACCCTAACCCTAACCCTAACCCTAACCTTAGCCCTAACCCTAACCCCTAACCCCTAACCGTAACGCTAACCCTAAGCCTAACCCCTAACCCCTAACCCCTAACCCTAACCCTAACCCTAAACCCAAACCCTAACCCTAACCCTAGCCCTAAGTCGTACCCTAACCCTAATCCTAACCCTAACCCAACCTTAACCCTAAAACTAACCTTAGCCCTTAAAACTAACCTAATAGAAACCCTAACCCTAACTCCTAACCCTAAGCCTAACCTAACCCTAACCCTAACCCTAGCCGTAACCCTAACCCTAACCCTAACCCTAGCCCTAACCCTAACCCTAACCCTAACCCTAACCTTAGCCCTAACCCTAACCCCTAACCCCTAACCGTAACGCTAACCCTAAGCCTAACCCCTAACCCCTAACCCCTAACCCTAACCCTAACCCTAAACCCTAACCCTAACCCTAACCCTAACCCTAGCCCTAACCCTAGCCCTAAGTCGTACCCTAACCCTAATCCTAACCCTAATGCAACCTTAACCCTATAGCTAACCTTAGCCCTTAAAACTAACCTAATAGAAACCCTAACCCTAACTCCTAACCCTAAGCCTAACCTAACCCTAACCCTAACCCTAGCCGTAACCCTAACCCTAACCCTAACCCTAGCCCTAACCCTAACCCTAACCCTAACCCTAACCCTAACCTTAGCCCTAACCCTAACCCCTAACCCCTAACCGTAACGCTAACCCTAAGCCTAACCCCTAACCCCTAACCCCTAACCCTAACCCTAACCCTAAACCCTAACCCTAACCCTAACCCTAACCCTAGCCCTAACCCTAGTCCTAAGTCATACCATAACCCTAATCCTAACCCTAACCCAACCTTAACCCTAAAACTAACCTTAGCCCTTAAAACTAACCGAATAGAAACCCTAACCCTAACTCCTAACCTTAAGCCTAACCTAACCCTAACCCTAACCCTAGCCGTAACCCTAACCCTAACCCTAACCCTAGCCCTAACCCTAAACCCTAACCCTAACCCTAACCCTAACCCTAGCCCTAACCCTAGCCCTAAGTCGTACCCTAACCCTAATCCTAACCCTAACGCAACCTTAACCCTATAGCTAACCTTAGCCCTTAAAACTAACCTAATAGAAACCCTAACCCTAACTCCTAACCCTAAGCCTAACCTAACCCTAACCCTAACCCTAGCCGTAACCCTAACCCTAACCCTAACCCTAGCCCTAACCCTAACCCTAACCCTAACCTTAGCCCTAACCCTAACCCCTAACCCCTAACCGTAACGCTAACCCTAAGCCTAACCCCTAACCCCTAACCCCTAACCCTAACCCTAACCCTAAACCCTAACCCTAACCCTAACCCTAACCCTAGCCCTAACCCTAGCCCTAAGTCGTACCCTAACCCTAATCCTAACCCGAACCCAACCTTAACCCTAAAACTAACCTTAGCCCTTAAAACTAACCTAATAGAAACCCTAACCCTAACTCCTAACCCTAAGCCTAACCTAACCCTAACCCTAACCCTAGCCGTAACCCTAACCCTAACCCTAACCCAAGCCCTAACCCTAACCCTAACCCTAACCCTAACCTTAGCCCTAACCCTAACCCCTAACCCCTAACCGTAACGCTAACCCTAAGCCTAACCCCTAACCCCTAACCCCTAACCCTAACACTAACCCTAAACCCTAACCCTAACCCTAACCCTAACCCTAGCCCTAAGTCGTACCATAACCCTAATCCTAACCCTAACCCAACCTTAACCCTATAGCTAACCTTAGCCCTTAAAACTAACCTAATAGAAACCCTAACCCTAACTCCTAACCCTAAGCCTAACCTAACCCTAACCCTAACCCTAGCCGTAACCCTAACCCTAACCCTAACCCTAGCCCTAACCCTAACCCTAACCCTAACCTTAGCCCTAACCCTAACCCCTAACCCCTAACCGTAACGCTAACCCTAAGCCTAACCCCTAACCCCTAACCCCTAACCCTAACCCTAACCCTAAACCCTAACCCTAACCCTAACCCTAACCCTAGCCCTAACCCTAGCCCTAAGTCGTACCCTAACCCTAATCCTAACCCTAACGCAACCTTAACCCTATAGCTAACCTTAGCCCTTAAAACTAACCTAATAGAAACCCTAACCCTAACTCCTAACCCTAAGCCTAACCTAACCCTAACCCTAACCCTAGCCGTAACCCTAACCCTAACCCTAACCCTAGCCCTAACCCTAACCCTAACCCTAACCTTAGCCCTAACCCTAACCCCTAACCCCTAACCGTAACGCTAACCCTAAGCCTAACCCCTAACCCCTAACCCCTAACCCTAACCCTAACCCTAAACCCTAACCCTAACCCTAACCCTAACCCTAGCCCTAACCCTAGCCCTAAGTCGTACCATAACCCTAATCCTAACCCTAACCCAACCTTAACCCTAAAACTAACCTTAGCCCTTAAAACTAACCTAATAGAAACCCTAACCCTAACTCCTAACCCTAAGCCTAACCTAACCCTAACCCTAACCCTAGCCGTAACCCTAACCCTAACCCTAACCCTAGCCCTAACCCTAACCCTAACCCTAACCCTAACCTTAGCCCTAACCCTAACCCCTAACCCCTAACCGTAACGCTAACCCTAAGCCTAACCCCTAACCCCTAACCCCTAACCCTAACCCTAACCCTAAACCCTAACCCTAACCCTAGCCCTAACCCTAGCCCTAAGTCGTACCCTAACCCTAATCCTAACCCTAACCCAACCTTAACCCTAAAACTAACCTTAGCCCTTAAAACTAACCTAATAGAAACCCTAAACCTAACTCCTAACCCTAAGCCTAACCTAACCCTAACCCTAACCCTAGCCGTAACCCTAACCCTAACCCTAACCCTAACCCTAACCTTAGCCCTAACCCTAACCCCTAACCCCTAACCGTAACGCTAACCCTAAGCCTAACCCCTAACCCCTAACCCCTAACCCTAACCCTAACCCTAAACCCTAACCCTAACCCTAACCCTAACCCTAGCCCTAACCCTAGCCCTAAGTCGTACCCTAACCCTAATCCTAACCCTAACGCAACCTTAACCCTATAGCTAACCTTAGCCCTTAAAACTAACCTAATAGAAACCCTAACCCTAACTCCTAACCCTAAGCCTAACCTAACCCTAACCCTAACCCTAGCCGTAACCCTAACCCTAACCCTAACCCTAGCCCTAACCCTAACCCTAACCCTAACCCTAACCTTAGCCCTAACCCTAACCCCTAACCCCTAACTGTAACGCTAACCCTAAGCCTAACCCCTAACCCCTAACCCCTAACCCTAACCATAACCCTAAACCCTAACCCTAACCCTAACCCTAACCCTAGCCCTAACCCTAGTCCTAAGTCGTACCATAACCCTAATCCTAACCCTAACCCAACCTTAACCCTAAAACTAACCTTAGCCCTTAAAACTAACCTAATAGAAACCCTAACCCTAACTCCTAACCCTAAGCCTAACCTAACCCTAACCCTAACCCTAGCCGTAACCCTAACCCTAACCCTAACCCTAGCCCTAACCCTAACCCTAACCCTAACCCTAACCTTAGCCCTAACCCTAACCCCTAACCCCTAACCGTAACGCTAACCCTAAGCCTAACCCCTAACCCCTAACCCCTAACCCTAACCCTAACCCTAAACCCTAACCCTAACCCTAACCCTAACCCTAGCCCTAACCCTAGCCCTAAGTCGTACCCTAACCCTAATCCTAACCCTAACGCAACCTTAACCCTATAGCTAACCTTAGCCCTTAAAACTAACCTAATAGAAACCCTAACCCTAACTCCTAACCCTAAGCCTAACCTAACCCTAACCCTAACCCTAGCCGTAACCCTAACCCTAACCCTAACCCTAGCCCTAACCCTAACCCTAACCCTAACCTTAGCCCTAACCCTAACCCCTAACCCCTAACCGTAACGCTAACCCTAAGCCTAACCCCTAACCCCTAACCCCTAACCCTAACCCTAACCCTAAACCCTAACCCTAACCCTAACCCTAACCCTAGCCCTAACCCTAGCCCTAAGTCGTACCCTAACCCTAATCCTAACCCTAACCCAACCTTAACCCTAAAACTAACCTTAGCCCTTAAAACTAACCTAATAGAAACCCTAACCCTAACTCCTAACCCTAAGCCTAACCTAACCCTAACCCTAACCCTAGCCGTAACCCTAACCCTAACCCTAACCCTAGCCCTAACCCTAACCCTAACCCTAACCCTAACCTTAGCCCTAACCCTAACCCCTAACCCCTAACCGTAACGCTAACCCTAAGCCTAACCCCTAACCCCTAACCCCTAACCCTAACCCTAACCCTAAACCCAAACCCTAACCCTAACCCTAACCCTAGCCCTAACCCTAGCCCTAAGTCGTACCCTAACCCTAATCCTAACCCTAACCCAACCTTAACCCTAAAACTAACCTTAGCCCTTAAAACTAACCTAATAGAAACCCTAACCCTAACTCCTAACCCTAAGCCTAACCTAACCCTAACCCTAACCCTAGCCGTAACCCTAACCCTAACCCTAACCCTAGCCCTAACCCTAACCCTAACCCTAACCCTAACCTTAGCCCTAACCCTAACCCCTAACCCCTAACCGTAACGCTAACCCTAAGCCTAACCCCTAACCCCTAACCCCTAACCCTAACCCTAACCCTAAACCCTAACCCTAACCCTAACCCTAACCCTAGCCCTAACCCTAGCCCTAAGTCGTACCCTAACCCTAATCCTAACCCTAATGCAACCTTAACCCTATAGCTAACCTTAGCCCTTAAAACTAACCTAATAGAAACCCTAACCCTAACTCCTAACCCTAAGCCTAACCTAACCCTAACCCTAACCCTAGCCGTAACCCTAACCCTAACCCTAACCCTAGCCCTAACCCTAACCCTAACCCTAACCCTAACCCTAACCTTAGCCCTAACCCTAACCCCTAACCCCTAACCGTAACGCTAACCCTAAGCCTAACCCCTAACCCCTAACCCCTAACCCTAACCCTAACCCTAAACCCTAACCCTAACCCTAACCCTAACCCTAGCCCTAACCCTAGTCCTAAGTCATACCATAACCCTAATCCTAACCCTAACCCAACCTTAACCCTAAAACTAACCTTAGCCCTTAAAACTAACCGAATAGAAACCCTAACCCTAACTCCTAACCTTAAGCCTAACCTAACCCTAACCCTAACCCTAGCCGTAACCCTAACCCTAACCCTAACCCTAGCCCTAACCCTAAACCCTAACCCTAACCCTAACCCTAACCCTAGCCCTAACCCTAGCCCTAAGTCGTACCCTAACCCTAATCCTAACCCTAACGCAACCTTAACCCTATAGCTAACCTTAGCCCTTAAAACTAACCTAATAGAAACCCTAACCCTAACTCCTAACCCTAAGCCTAACCTAACCCTAACCCTAACCCTAGCCGTAACCCTAACCCTAACCCTAACCCTAGCCCTAACCCTAACCCTAACCCTAACCCTAACCTTAGCCCTAACCCTAACCCCTAACCCCTAACCGTAACGCTAACCCTAAGCCTAACCCCTAACCCCTAACCCCTAACCCTAACCCTAACCCTAAACCCTAACCCTAACCCTAACCCTAACCCTAGCCCTAACCCTAGCCCTAAGTCGTACCCTAACCCTAATCCTAACCCGAACCCAACCTTAACCCTAAAACTAACCTTAGCCCTTAAAACTAACCTAATAGAAACCCTAACCCTAACTCCTAACCCTAAGCCTAACCTAACCCTAACCCTAACCCTAGCCGTAACCCTAACCCTAACCCTAACCCAAGCCCTAACCCTAACCCTAACCCTAACCCTAACCTTAGCCCTAACCCTAACCCCTAACCCCTAACCGTAACGCTAACCCTAAGCCTAACCCCTAACCCCTAACCCCTAACCCTAACACTAACCCTAAACCCTAACCCTAACCCTAACCCTAACCCTAGCCCTAAGTCGTACCATAACCCTAATCCTAACCCGAACCCAACCTTAACCCTATAGCTAACCTTAGCCCTTAAAACTAACCTAATAGAAACCCTAACCCTAACTCCTAACCCTAAGCCTAACCTAACCCTAACCCTAACCCTAGCCGTAACCCTAACCCTAACCCTAACCCTAGCCCTAACCCTAACCCTAACCCTAACCCTAACCTTAGCCCTAACCCTAACCCCTAACCCCTAACCGTAACGCTAACCCTAAGCCTAACCCCTAACCCCTAACCCCTAACCCTAACCCTAACCCTAAACCCTAACCCTAACCCTAACCCTAACCCTAGCCCTAACCCTAGCCCTAAGTCGTACCCTAACCCTAATCCTAACCCTAACGCAACCTTAACCCTATAGCTAACCTTAGCCCTTAAAACTAACCTAATAGAAACCCTAACCCTAACTCCTAACCCTAAGCCTAACCTAACCCTAACCCTAACCCTAGCCGTAACACTAACCCTAACCCTAACCCTAGCCCTAACCCTAACCCTAACCCTAACCCTAACCTTAGCCCTAACCCTAACCCCTAACCCCTAACCGTAACGCTAACCCTAAGCCTAACCCCTAACCCCTAACCCCTAACCCTAACCCTAACCCTAAACCCTAACCCTAACCCTAACCCTAACCCTAGCCCTAAACCTAGCCCTAAGTCGTACCCTAACCCTAATCCTAACCCTAACCCAACCTTAACCCTAAAACTAACCTTAGCCCTTAAAACTAACCTAATAGAAACCCTAACCCTAACTCCTAACCCTAAGCCTAACCTAACCCTAACCCTAACCCTAGCCGTAACCCTAACCCTAACCCTAACCCTAGCCCTAACCCTAACCCTAAACCTAACCCTAACCTTAGCCCTAACCCTAACCCCTAACCCCTAACCGTAACGCTAACCCTAAGCCTAACCCCTAACCCCTAACCCCTAACCCTAACCCTAACCCTAAACCCTAACCCTAACCCTAGCCCTAACCCTAGCCCTAAGTCGTACCCTAACCCTAATCCTAACCTGAACCCAACCTTAACCCTAAAACTAACCTTAGCCCTTAAAACTAACCTAATAGAAACCCTAAACCTAACTCCTAACCCTAAGCCTAACCTAACCCTAACCCTAACCCTAGCCGTAACCCTAACCCTAACCCTAACCCTAACCCTAACCCTAACCTTAGCCCTAACCCTAACCCCTAACCCCTAACCGTAACGCTAACCCTAAGCCTAACCCCTAACCCCTAACCCCTAACCCTAACCCTAACCCTAAACCCTAACCCTAACCCTAACCCTAACCCTAGCCCTAACCCTAGCCCTAAGTCGTACCCTAACCCTAATCCTAACCCTAACGCAACCTTAACCCTATAGCTAACCTTAGCCCTTAAAACTAACCTAATAGAAACCCTAACCCTAACTCCTAACCCTAAGCCTAACCTAACCCTAACCCTAACCCTAGCCGTAACCCTAACCCTAACCCTAACCCTAGCCCTAACCCTAACCCTAACCCTAACCCTAACCTTAGCCCTAACCCTAACCCCTAACCCCTAACCGTAACGCTAACCCTAAGCCTAACCCCTAACCCCTAACCCCTAACCCTAACCCTAACCCTAAACCCTAACCCTAACCCTAACCCTAACCCTAGCCCTAACCCTAGTCCTAAGTCGTACCATAACCCTAATCCTAACCCTAACCCAACCTTAACCCTAAAACTAACCTTAGCCCTTAAAACTAACCTAATAGAAACCCTAACCCTAACTCCTAACCCTAAGCCTAACCTAACCCTAACCCTAACCCTAGCCGTAACCCTAACCCTAACCCTAACCCTAGCCCTAACCCTAACCCTAACCCTAACCCTAACCTTAGCCCTAACCCTAACCCCTAACCCCTAACCGTAACGCTAACCCTAAGCCTAACCCCTAACCCCTAACCCCTAACCCTAACCCTAACCCTAAACCCTAACCCTAACCCTAACCCTAACCCTAGCCCTAACCCTAGCCCTAAGTCGTACCCTAACCCTAATCCTAACCCTAACGCAACCTTAACCCTATAGCTAACCTTAGCCCTTAAAACTAACCTAATAGAAACCCTAACCCTAACTCCTAACCCTAAGCCTAACCTAACCCTAACCCTAACCCTAGCCGTAACCCTAACCCTAACCCTAACCCTAGCCCTAACCCTAACCCTAACCCTAACCTTAGCCCTAACCCTAACCCCTAACCCCTAACCGTAACGCTAACCCTAAGCCTAACCCCTAACCCCTAACCCCTAACCCTAACCCTAACCCTAAACCCTAACCCTAACCCTAACCCTAACCCTAGCCCTAACCCTAGCCCTAAGTCGTACCATAACCCTAATCCTAACCCTAACCCAAACTTAACCCTAAAACTAACCTTAGCCCTTAAAACTAACCTAATAGAAACCCTAACCCTAACTCCTAACCCTAAGCCTAACCTAACCCTAACCCTAACCCTAGCCGTAACCCTAACCCTAACCCTAACCCTAGCCCTAACCCTAACCCTAACCCTAACCCTAACCTTAGCCCTAACCCTAACCCCTAACCCCTAACCGTAACGCTAACCCTAAGCCTAACCCCTAACCCCTAACCCCTAACCCTAACCCTAACCCTAAACCCAAACCCTAACCCTAACCCTAACCCTAGCCCTAACCCTAGCCCTAAGTCGTACCCTAACCCTAATCCTAACCCTAACCCAACCTTAACCTTAAAACTAACCTTAGCCCTTAAAACTAACCTAATAGAAACCCTAACCCTAACTCCTAACCCTAAGCCTAACCTAACCCTAACCCTAACCCTAGCCGTAACCCTAACCCTAACCCTAACCCTAGCCCTAACCCTAACCCTAACCCTAACCCTAACCTTAGCCCTAACCCTAACCCCTAACCCCTAACCGTAACGCTAACCCTAAGCCTAACCCCTAACCCCTAACCCCTAACCCTAACCCTAACCCTAAACCCTAACCCTAACCCTAACCCTAACCCTAGCCCTAACCCTAGCCCTAAGTCGTACCCTAACCCTAATCCTAACCCTAACGCAACCTTAACCCTATAGCTAACCTTAGCCCTTAAAACTAACCTAATAGAAACCCTAACCCTAACTCCTAACCCTAAGCCTAACCTAACCCTAACCCTAACCCTAGCCGTAACCCTAACCCTAACCCTAACCCTAGCCCTAACCCTAACCCTAACCCTAACCCTAACCCTAACCTTAGCCCTAACCCTAACCCCTAACCCCTAACCGTAACGCTAACCCTAAGCCTAACCCCTAACCCCTAACCCCTAACCCTAACCCTAACCCTAAACCCTAACCCTAACCCTAACCCTAACCCTAGCCCTAACCCTAGTCCTAAGTCATACCATAACCCTAATCCTAACCCTAACCCAACCTTAACCCTAAAACTAACCTTAGCCCTTAAAACTAACCGAATAGAAACCCTAACCCTAACTCCTAACCTTAAGCCTAACCTAACCCTAACCCTAACCCTAGCCGTAACCCTAACCCTAACCCTAACCCTAGCCCTAACCCTAAACCCTAACCCTAACCCTAACCCTAACCCTAGCCCTAACCCTAGCCCTAAGTCGTACCCTAACCCTAATCCTAACCCTAACGCAACCTTAACCCTGTAGCTAACCTTAGCCCTTAAAACTAACCTAATAGAAACCCTAACCCTAACTCCTAACCCTAAGCCTAACCTAACCCTAACCCTAACCCTAGCCGTAACCCTAACCCTAACCCTAACCCTAGCCCTAACCCTAACCCTAACCCTAACCCTAACCTTAGCCCTAACCCTAACCCCTAACCCCTAACCGTAACGCTAACCCTAAGCCTAACCCCTAACCCCTAACCCCTAACCCTAACCCTAACCCTAAACCCTAACCCTAACCCTAACCCTAACCCTAGCCCTAACCCTAGCCCTAAGTCGTACCCTAACCCTAATCCTAACCCGAACCCAACCTTAACCCTAAAACTAACCTTAGCCCTTAAAACTAACCTAATAGAAACCCTAACCCTAACTCCTAACCCTAAGCCTAACCTAACCCTAACCCTAACCCTAGCCGTAACCCTAACCCTAACCCTAACCCTAGCCCTAACCCTAACCCTAACCCTAACCCTAACCTTAGCCCTAACCCTAACCCCTAACCCCTAACCGTAACGCTAACCCTAAGCCTAACCCCTAACCCCTAACCCCTAACCCTAACACTAACCCTAAACCCTAACCCTAACCCTAACCCTAACCCTAGCCCTAAGTCGTACCATAACCCTAATCCTAACCCTAACCCAACCTTAACCCTATAGCTAACCTTAGCCCTTAAAACTAACCTAATAGAAACCCTAACCCTAACTCCTAACCCTAAGCCTAACCTAACCCTAACCCTAACCCTAGCCGTAACCCTAACCCTAACCCTAACCCTAGCCCTAACCCTAACCCTAACCCTAACCCTAACCTTAGCCCTAACCCTAACCCCTAACCCCTAACCGTAACGCTAACCCTAAGCCTAACCCCTAACCCCTAACCCCTAACCCTAACCCTAACCCTAAACCCTAACCCTAACCCTAACCCTAACCCTAGCCCTAACCCTAGCCCTAAGTCGTACCCTAACCCTAATCCTAACCCTAACGCAACCTTAACCCTATAGCTAACCTTAGCCCTTAAAACTAACCTAATAGAAACCCTAACCCTAACTCCTAACCCTAAGCCTAACCTAACCCTAACCCTAACCCTAGCCGTAACACTAACCCTAACCCTAACCCTAGCCCTAACCCTAACCCTAACCCTAACCCTAACCTTAGCCCTAACCCTAACCCCTAACCCCTAACCGTAACGCTAACCCTAAGCCTAACCCCTAACCCCTAACCCCTAACCCTAACCCTAACCCTAAACCCTAACCCTAACCCTAACCCTAACCCTAGCCCTAAACCTAGCCCTAAGTCGTACCCTAACCCTAATCCTAACCCTAACCCAACCTTAACCCTAAAACTAACCTTAGCCCTTAAAACTAACCTAATAGAAACCCTAACCCTAACTCCTAACCCTAAGCCTAACCTAACCCTAACCCTAACCCTAGCCGTAACCCTAACCCTAACCCTAACCCTAGCCCTAACCCTAACCCTAAACCTAACCCTAACCTTAGCCCTAACCCTAACCCCTAACCCCTAACCGTAACGCTAACCCTAAGCCTAACCCCTAACCCCTAACCCCTAACCCTAACCATAACCCTAAACCCTAACCCTAACCCTAACCCTAACCCTAGCCCTAACCCTAGCCCTAAGTCGTACCCTAACCCTAATCCTAACCCTAACCCAACCTTAACCCTAAAACTAACCTTAGCCCTTAAAACTAACCTAATAGAAACCCTAACCCTAACTCCTAACCCTAAGCCTAACCTAACCCTAAACCTAACCCTAGCCGTAACCCTAACCCTAACCCTAACCCTAGCCCTAACCCTAACCCTAACCCTAACCCTAACCTTAGCCCTAACCCTAACCCCTAACCCCTAACCGTAACGCTAACCCTAAGCCTAACCCCTAACCCCTAACCCCTAACCCTAACCCTAACCCTAAACCCTAACCCTAACCCTAACCCTAACCCTAGCCCTAACCCTAGCCCTAAGTCGTACCCTAACCCTAATCCTAACCCTAACCCAACCTTAACCCTATAGCTAACCTTAGCCCTTAAAACTAACCTAATAGAAACCCTAACCCTAACTCCTAACCCTAAGCCTAACCTAACCCTAACCCTAACCCTAGCCGTAACCCTAACCCTAACCCTAACCCTAGCCCTAACCCTAACCCTAACCCTAACCCTAACCTTAGCCCTAACCCTAACCCCTAACCCCTAACCGTAACGCTAACCCTAAGCCTAACCCCTAACCCCTAACCCCTAACCCTAACCCTAACCCTAAACCCTAACCCTAACCCTAACCCTAACCCTAGCCCTAACCCTAGCCCTAAGTCGTACCCTAACCCTAATCCTAACCCTAACGCAACCTTAACCCTATAGCTAACCTTAGCCCTTAAAACTAACCTAATAGAAACCCTAACCCTAACTCCTAACCCTAAGCCTAACCTAACCCTAACCCTAACCCTAGCCGTAACACTAACCCTAACCCTAACCCTAGCCCTAACCCTAACCCTAACCCTAACCCTAACCTTAGCCCTAACCCTAACCCCTAACCCCTAACCGTAACGCTAACCCTAAGCCTAACCCCTAACCCCTAACCCCTAACCCTAACCCTAACCCTAAACCCTAACCCTAACCCTAACCCTAACCCTAGCCCTAAACCTAGCCCTAAGTCGTACCCTAACCCTAATCCTAACCCTAACCCAACCTTAACCCTAAAACTAACCTTAGCCCTTAAAACTAACCTAATAGAAACCCTAACCCTAACTCCTAACCCTAAGCCTAACCTAACCCTAACCCTAACCCTAGCCGTAACCCTAACCCTAACCCTAACCCTAGCCCTAACCCTAACCCTAAACCTAACCCTAACCTTAGCCCTAACCCTAACCCCTAACCCCTAACCGTAACGCTAACCCTAAGCCTAACCCCTAACCCCTAACCCCTAACCCTAACCATAACCCTAAACCCTAACCCTAACCCTAACCCTAACCCTAGCCCTAACCCTAGCCCTAAGTCGTACCCTAACCCTAATCCTAACCCTAACCCAACCTTAACCCTAAAACTAACCTTAGCCCTTAAAACTAACCTAATAGAAACCCTAACCCTAACTCCTAACCCTAAGCCTAACCTAACCCTAACCCTAACCCTAGCCGTAACCCTAACCCTAACCCTAACCCTAGCCCTAACCCTAACCCTAACCCTAACCCTAACCTTAGCCCTAACCCTAACCCCTAACCCCTAACCGTAACGCTAACCCTAAGCCTAACCCCTAACCCCTAACCCCTAACCCTAACCCTAACCCTAAACCCTAACCCTAACCCTAACCCTAACCCTAGCCCTAACCCTAGCCCTAAGTCGTACCCTAACCCTAATCCTAACCCTAACCCAACCTTAACCCTATAGCTAACCTTAGCCCTTAAAACTAACCTAATAGAAACCCTAACCCTAACTCCTAACCCTAAGCCTAACCTAACCCTAACCCTAACCCTAGCCGTAACCCTAACCCTAACCCTAACCCTAGCCCTAACCCTAACCCTAACCCTAACCCTAACCTTAGCCCTAACCCTAACCCCTAACCCCTAACCGTAACGCTAACCCTAAGCCTAACCCCTAACCCCTAACCCCTAACCCTAACCCTAACCCTAAACCCTAACCCTAACCCTAACCCTAACCCTAGCCCTAACCCTAGCCCTAAGTCGTACCCTAACCCTAATCCTAACCCTAACGTAACCTTAACCCTATAGCTAACCTTAGCCCTTAAAACTAACCTAATAGAAACCCTAACCCTAACTCCTAACCCTAAGCCTAACCTAACCCTAACCCTAACCCTAGCCGTAACCCTAACCCTAACCCTAACCCTAGCCCTAACCCTAACCCTAACCCTAACCCTAACCTTAGCCCTAACCCTAACCCCTAACCCCTAACCGTAACGCTAACCCTAAGCCTAACCCCTAACCCCTAACCCCTAACCCTAACCCTAACCCTAAACCCTAACCCTAACCCTAACCCTAACCCTAGCCCTAACCCTAGCCCTAAGTCGTACCCTAACCCTAATCCTAACCTGAACCCAACCTTAACCCTAAAACTAACCTTAGCCCTTAAAACTAACCTAATAGAAACCCTAAACCTAACTCCTAACCCTAAGCCTAACCTAACCCTAACCCTAACCCTAGCCGTAACCCTAACCCTAACCCTAACCCTAACCCTAACCCTAACCTTAGCCCTAACCCTAACCCCTAACCCCTAACCGTAACGCTAACCCTAAGCCTAACCCCTAACCCCTAACCCCTAACCCTAACCCTAACCCTAAACCCTAACCCTAACCCTAACCCTAACCCTAGCCCTAACCCTAGCCCTAAGTCGTACCCTAACCCTAATCCTAACCCTAACGCAACCTTAACCCTATAGCTAACCTTAGCCCTTAAAACTAACCTAATAGAAACCCTAACCCTAACTCCTAACCCTAAGCCTAACCTAACCCTAACCCTAACCCTAGCCGTAACCCTAACCCTAACCCTAACCCTAGCCCTAACCCTAACCCTAACCCTAACCCTAACCTTAGCCCTAACCCTAACCCCTAACCCCTAACCGTAACGCTAACCCTAAGCCTAACCCCTAACCCCTAACCCCTAACCCTAACCCTAACCCTAAACCCTAACCCTAACCCTAACCCTAACCCTAGCCCTAACCCTAGTCCTAAGTCGTACCATAACCCTAATCCTAACCCTAACCCAACCTTAACCCTAAAACTAACCTTAGCCCTTAAAACTAACCTAATAGAAACCCTAACCCTAACTCCTAACCCTAAGCCTAACCTAACCCTAACCCTAACCCTAGCCGTAACCCTAACCCTAACCCTAACCCTAGCCCTAACCCTAACCCTAACCCTAACCCTAACCTTAGCCCTAACCCTAACCCCTAACCCCTAACCGTAACGCTAACCCTAAGCCTAACCCCTAACCCCTAACCCCTAACCCTAACCCTAACCCTAAACCCTAACCCTAACCCTAACCCTAACCCTAGCCCTAACCCTAGCCCTAAGTCGTACCATAACCCTAATCCTAACCCTAACCCAACCTTAACCCTAAAACTAACCTTAGCCCTTAAAACTAACCTAATAGAAACCCTAACCCTAACTCCTAACCCTAAGCCTAACCTAACCCTAACCCTAACCCTAGCCGTAACCCTAACCCTAACCCTAACCCTAGCCCTAACCCTAACCCTAACCCTAACCCTAACCTTAGCCCTAACCCTAACCCCTAACCCCTAACCGTAACGCTAACCCTAAGCCTAACCCCTAACCCCTAACCCCTAACCCTAACCCTAACCCTAAACCCTAACCCTAACCCTAACCCTAACCCTAGCCCTAACCCTAGCCCTAAGTCGTACCCTAACCCTAATCCTAACCCTAACCCAACCTTAACCCTAAAACTAACCTTAGCCCTTAAAACTAACCTAATAGAAACCCTAACCCTAACTCCTAACCCTAAGCCTAACCTAACCCTAACCCTAACCCCAGCCGTAACCCTAACCCTAACCCTAGCCCTAACCCTAACCCTAACCCTAACCCTAACCTTAGCCCTAACCCTAACCCCTAACCCCTAACCGTAACGCTAACCCTAAGCCTAACCCCTAACCCCTAACCCCTAACCCTAACCCTAACCCTAAACCCTAACCCTAACCCTAACCCTAACCCTAGCCCTAACCCTAGCCCTAAGTCGTACCCTAACCCTAATCCTAACCCTAACCCAACCTTAACCTTAAAACTAACCTTAGCCCTTAAAACTAACCTAATAGAAACCCTAACCCTAACTCCTAACCCTAAGCCTAACCTAACCCTAACCCTAACCCTAGCCGTAACCCTAACCCTAACCCTAACCCTAACCCTAACCCTAACCTTAGCCCTAACCCTAACCCCTAACCCCTAACCGTAACGCTAACCCTAAGCCTAACCCCTAACCCCTAACCCCTAACCCTAACCCTAACCCTAAACCCTAACCCTAACCCTAACCCTAACCCTAGCCCTAACCCTAGCCCTAAGTCGTACCCTAACCCTAATCCTAACCCTAACGCAACCTTAACCCTATAGCTAACCTTAGCCCTTAAAACTAACCTAATAGAAACCCTAACCCTAACTCCTAACCCTAAGCCTAACCTAACCCTAACCCTAACCCTAGCCGTAACCCTAACCCTAACCCTAACCCTAGCCCTAACCCTAACCCTAACCCTAACCCTAACCTTAGCCCTAACCCTAACCCCTAACCCCTAACCGTAACGCTAACCCTAAGCCTAACCCCTAACCCCTAACCCCTAACCCTAACCCTAACCCTAAACCCTAACCCTAACCCTAACCCTAGCCCTAACCCTAGTCCTAAGTCATACCATAACCCTAATCCTAACCCTAACCCAACCTTAACCCTAAAACTAACCTTAGCCCTTAAAACTAACCTAATAGAAACCCTAACCCTAACTCCTAACCCTAAGCCTAACCTAACCCTAACCCTAACCCTAGCCGTAACCCTAACCCTAACCCTAACCCTAGCCCTAACCCTAAACCCTATCCCTAACCCTAACCCTAACCCTAGCCCTAACCCTAGCCCTAAGTCGTACCCTAACCCTAATCCTAACCCAACCTTAACCCTAAAACTAACCTTAGCCCTTAAAACTAACCTAATAGAAACCCTAACCCTAACTCCTAACCCTAAGCCTAACCTAACCCTAACCCTAACCCTAGCCGTAACCCTAACCCTAACCCTAACCCTAGCCCTAACCCTAACCCTAACCCTAACCCTAACCTTAGCCCTAACCCTAACCCCTAACCCCTAACCGTAACGCTAACCCTAAGCCTAACCCCTAACCCCTAACCCCTAACCCTAACCCTAACCCTAAACCCTAACCCTAACCCTAACCCTAACCCTAGCCCTAACCCTAGCCCTAAGTCGTACCCTAACCCTAATCCTAACCTGAACCCAACCTTAACCCAAAAACTAACCTTAGCCCTTAAAACTAACCTAATAGAAACCCTAAACCTAACTCCTAACCCTAAGCCTAACCTAACCCTAACCCTAACCCTAGCTGTAACCCTAACCCTAACCCTAACCCTAACCCTAACCCTAACCCTAACCTTAGCCCTAACCCTAACCCCTAACCCCTAACCGTAACGCTAACCCTAAGCCTAACCCCTAACCCCTAACCCCTAACCCTAACCCTAACCCTAAACCCTAACCCTAACCCTAACCCTAACCCTAGCCCTAACCCTAGCCCTAAGTCGTACCCTAACCCTAATCCTAACCCTAACGCAACCTTAACCCTATAGCTAACCTTAGCCCTTAAAACTAACCTAATAGAAACCCTAACCCTAACTCCTAACCCTAAGCCTAACCTAACCCTAACCCTAACCCTAGCCGTAACCCTAACCCTAACCCTAACCCTAGCCCTAACCCTAACCCTAACCCTAACCCTAACCTTAGCCCTAACCCTAACCCCTAACCCCTAACCGTAACGCTAACCCTAAGCCTAACCCCTAACCCCTAACCCCTAACCCTAACCCTAACCCTAAACCCTAACCCTAACCCTAACCCTAACCCTAGCCCTAACCCTAGTCCTAAGTCGTACCATAACCCTAATCCTAACCCTAACCCAACCTTAACCCTAAAACTAACCTTAGCCCTTAAAACTAACCTAATAGAAACCCTAACCCTAACTCCTAACCCTAAGCCTAACCTAACCCTAACCCTAACCCTAGCCGTAACCCTAACCCTAACCCTAACCCTAGCCCTAACCCTAACCCTAACCCTAACCCTAACCTTAGCCCTAACCCTAACCCCTAACCCCTAACCGTAACGCTAACCCTAAGCCTAACCCCTAACCCCTAACCCCTAACCCTAACCCTAACCCTAAACCCTAACCCTAACCCTAACCCTAACCCTAGCCCTAACCCTAGCCCTAAGTCGTACCCTAACCCTAATCCTAACCCTAACGCAACCTTAACCCTATAGCTAACCTTAGCCCTTAAAACTAACCTAATAGAAACCCTAACCCTAACTCCTAACCCTAAGCCTAACCTAACCCTAACCCTAACCCTAGCCGTAACCCTAACCCTAACCCTAACCCTAGCCCTAACCCTAACCCTAACCCTAACCCTAACCTTAGCCCTAACCCTAACCCCTAACCCCTAACCGTAACGCTAACCCTAAGCCTAACCCCTAACCCCTAACCCCTAACCCTAACCCTAACCCTAAACCCTAACCCTAACCCTAACCCTAACCCTAGCCCTAACCCTAGCCCTAAGTCGTACCCTAACCCTAATCCTAACCTGAACCCAACCTTAACCCTAAAACTAACCTTAGCCCTTAAAACTAACCTAATAGAAACCCTAAACCTAACTCCTAACCCTAAGCCTAACCTAACCCTAACCCTAACCCTAGCCGTAACCCTAACCCTAACCCTAACCCTAACCCTAACCCTAACCCTAACCTTAGCCCTAACCCTAACCCCTAACCCCTAACCGTAACGCTAACCCTAAGCCTAACCCCTAACCCCTAACCCCTAACCCTAACCCTAACCCTAAACCCTAACCCTAACCCTAACCCTAACCCTAGCCCTAACCCTAGCCCTAAGTCGTACCCTAACCCTAATCCTAACCCTAACGCAACCTTAACCCTATAGCTAACCTTAGCCCTTAAAACTAACCTAATAGAAACCCTAACCCTAACTCCTAACCCTAAGCCTAACCTAACCCTAACCCTAACCCTAGCCGTAACCCTAACCCTAACCCTAACCCTAGCCCTAACCCTAACCCTAACCCTAACCCTAACCCTAACCTTAGCCCTAACCCTAACCCCTAACCCCTAACCGTAACGCTAACCCTAAGCCTAACCCCTAACCCCTAACCCCTAACCCTAACCCTAACCCTAAACCCTAACCCTAACCCTAACCCTAACCCTAGCCCTAACCCTAGTCCTAAGTCGTACCATAACCCTAATCCTAACCCTAACCCAACCTTAACCCTAAAACTAACCTAAGCCCTTAAAACTAACCTAATAGAAACCCTAACCCTAACTCCTAACCCTAAGCCTAACCTAACCCTAACCCTAACCCTAGCCGTAACCCTAACCCTAACCCTAACCCTAACCTTAGCCCTAACCCTAACCCCTAACCCCTAACCGTAACGCTAACCCTAAGCCTAACCCCTAACCCCTAACCCCTAACCCTAACCCTAACCCTAAACCCTAACCCTAACCCTAACCCTAACCCTAGCCCTAACCCTAGCCCTAAGTCGTACCCTAACCCTAATCCTAACCCTAACGCAACCTTAACCCTATAGCTAACCTTAGCCCTTAAAACTAACCTAATAGAAACCCTAACCCTAACTCCTAACCCTAAGCCTAACCTAACCCTAACCCTAACCCTAGCCGTAACCCTAACCCTAACCCTAACCCTAGCCCTAACCCTAACCCTAACCCTAACCCTAACCTTAGCCCTAACCCTAACCCCTAACCCCTAACCGTAACGCTAACCCTAAGCCTAACCCCTAACCCCTAACCCCTAACCCTAACCCTAACCCTAAACCCTAACCCTAACCCTAACCCTAACCCTAGCCCTAACCCTAGCCCTAAGTCGTACCCTAACCCTAATCCTAACCCGAACCCAACCTTAACCCTAAAACTAACCTTAGCCCTTAAAACTAACCTAATAGAAACCCTAACCCTAACTCCTAACCCTAAGCCTAACCTAACCCTAACCCTAACCCTAGCCGTAACCCTAACCCTAACCCTAACCCTAGCCCTAACCCTAACCCTAACCCTAACCCTAACCTTAGCCCTAACCCTAACCCCTAACCCCTAACCGTAACGCTAACCCTAAGCCTAACCCCTAACCCCTAACCCCTAACCCTAACCCTAACCCTAAACCCTAACCCTAACCCTAACCCTAACCCTAGCCCTAACCCTAGCCCTAAGTCGTACCCTAACCCTAATCCTAACCCGAACCCAACCTTAACCCTAAAACTAACCTTAGCCCTTAAAACTAACCTAATAGAAACCCTAAACCTAACTCCTAACCCTAAGCCTAACCTAACCCTAACCCTAACCCTAGCCGTAACCCTAACCCTAACCCTAACCCTAGCCCTAACCCTAACCCTAACCCTAACCCTAACCTTAGCCCTAACCCTAACCCCTAACCCCTAACCGTAACGCTAACCCTAAGCCTAACCCCTAACCCCTAACCCCTAACCCTAACCCTAACCCTAAACCCTAACCCTAACCCTAACCCTAACCCTAGCCCTAACCCTAGCCCTAAGTCGTACCCTAACCCTAATCCTAACCCTAACCCAACCTTAACCCTATAGCTAACCTTAGCCCTTAAAACTAACCTAATAGAAACCCTAACCCTAACTCCTAACCCTAAGCCTAACCTAACCCTAACCCTAACCCTAGCCGTAACCCTAACCCTAACCCTAACCCTAGCCCTAACCCTAACCCTAACCTTAGCCCTAACCCTAACCCCTAACCCCTAACCGTAACGCTAACCCTAAGCCTAACCCCTAACCCCTAACCCCTAACCCTAACCCTAACCCTAAACCCTAACCCTAACCCTAACCCTAACCCTAGCCCTAACCCTAGCCCTAAGTCGTACCATAACCCTAATCCTAACCCTAACCCAACCTTAACCCTAAAACTAACCTTAGCCCTTAAAACTAACCTAATAGAAACCCTAACCCTAACTCCTAACCCTAAG
>NC_134191.1:11764825-11857325 GCF_964188355.1 Buteo buteo
TAACCCTAACCCTAGCCGTAACCCTAACCCTAACCCTAACCCTAGCCCTAACCCTAAACCTAACCCTAACCCTAACCTTAGCCCTAACCCTAACCCCTAACCCCTAACCGCAACGCTAACCCTAAGCCTAACCCCTAACCCCTAACCCCTAACCCTAACCCTAACCCTAAACCCTAACCCTAACCCTAACCCTAACCCTAGCCCTAACCCTAGCCCTAAGTCGTACCCTAACCCTAATCCTAACCCTAACCCAACCTTAACCCTATAGCTAACCTTAGCCCTTAAAACTAACCTAATAGAAACCCTAACCCTAACTCCTAACCCTAAGCCTAACCTAACCCTAACCCTAACCCTAGCCGTAACCCTAACCCTAACCCTAACCCTAGCCCTAACCCTAACCCTAACCCTAACCCTAACCTTAGCCCTAACCCTAACCCCTAACCCCTAACCGTAACGCTAACCCTAAGCCTAACCCCTAACCCCTAACCCCTAACCCTAACCCTAACCCTAAACCCTAACCCTAACCCTAACCCTAACCCTAGCCCTAACCCTAGCCCTAAGTCGTACCCTAACCCTAATCCTAACCCTAACGCAACCTTAACCCTATAGCTAAACTTAGCCCTTAAAACTAACCTAATAGAAACCCTAACCCTAACTCCTAACCCTAAGCCTAACCTAACCCTAACCCTAACCCTAGCCGTAACCCTAACCCTAACCCTAACCCTAGCCCTAACCCTAACCCTAACCCTAACCCTAACCTTAGCCCTAACCCTAACCCCTAACCCCTAACCGTAACGCTAACCCTAAGCCTAACCCCTAACCCCTAACCCCTAACCCTAACCCTAACCCTAAACCCTAACCCTAACCCTAACCCTAACCCTAGCCCTAACCCTAGCCCTAAGTCGTACCCTAACCCTAATCCTAACCCGAACCCAACCTTAACCCTAAAACTAACCTTAGCCCTTAAAACTAACCTAATAGAAACCCTAAACCTAACTCCTAACCCTAAGCCTAACCTAACCCTAACCCTAACCCTAGCCGTAACCCTAACCCTAACCCTAACCCTAGCCCTAACCCTAACCCTAACCCTAACCCTAACCTTAGCCCTAACCCTAACCCCTAACCCCTAACCGTAACGCTAACCCTAAGCCTAACCCCTAACCCCTAACCCCTAACCCTAACCCTAACCCTAAACCCTAACCCTAACCCTAACCCTAACCCTAGCCCTAACCCTAGCCCTAAGTCGTACCCTAACGCTAATCCTAACCCTAACCCAACCTTAACCCTAAAATTAACCTTAGCCCTTAAAACTAACCTAATAGAAACCCTAACCCTAACTCCTAACCCTAAGCCTAACCTAACCCTAACCCTAACCCTAGCCGTAACCCTAACCCTAACCCTAACCCTAGCCCTAACCCTAACCCTAACCCTAACCCTAACCTTAGCCCTAACCCTAACCCCTAACCCCTAACCGTAACGCTAACCCTAAGCCTAACCCCTAACCCCTAACCCCTAACCCTAACCCTAAACCCTAACCCTAACCCTAACCCTAGCCCTAACCCTAGCCCTAAGTCGTACCCTAACCCTAATCCTAACCCTAACCCAACCTTAACCCTATAGCTAACCTTAGCCCTTAAAACTAACCTAATAGAAACCCTAACCCTAACTCCTAACCCTAAGCCTAACCTAACCCTAACCCTAACCCTAGCCGTAACCCTAACCCTAACCCTAACCCTAGCCCTAACCCTAACCCTAACCCTAACCCTAACCTTAGCCCTAACCCTAACCCCTAACCCCTAACCGTAACGCTAACCCTAAGCCTAACCCCTAACCCCTAACCCCTAACCCTAACCCTAACCCTAAACCCTAACCCTAACCCTAACCCTAACCCTAGCCCTAACCCTAGCCCTAAGTCGTACCCTAACGCTAATCCTAACCCTAACCCAACCTTAACCCTAAAATTAACCTTAGCCCTTAAAACTAACCTAATAGAAACCCTAACCCTAACTCCTAACCCTAAGCCTAACCTAACCCTAACCCTAACCCTAGCCGTAACCCTAACCCTAACCCTAACCCTAGCCCTAACCCTAACCCTAACCCTAACCCTAACCTTAGCCCTAACCCTAACCCCTAACCCCTAACCGTAACGCTAACCCTAAGCCTAACCCCTAACCCCTAACCCCTAACCCTAACCCTAACCCTAAACCCTAACCCTAACCCTAACCCTAACCCTAGCCCTAACCCTAGCCCTAAGTCGTACCCTAACCCTAATCCTAACCCTAACGCAACCTTAACCCTATAGCTAAACTTAGCCCTTAAAACTAACCTAATAGAAACCCTAACCCTAACTCCTAACCCTAAGCCTAACCTAACCCTAACCCTAACCCTAGCCGTAACCCTAACCCTAACCCTAACCCTAGACCTAACCCTAACCCTAACCCTAACCCTAACCTTAGCCCTAACCCTAACCCCTAACCCCTAACCGTAACGCTAACCCTAAGCCTAACCCCTAACCCCTAACCCCTAACCCTAACCCTAACCCTAAACCCTAACCCTAACCCTAACCCTAACCCTAGCCCTAACCCTAGTCCTAAATCGTACCATAACCCTAATCCTAACCCTAACGCAACCTTAACCCTATAGCTAACCTTAGCCCTTAAAACTAACCTAATAGAAACCCTAACCCTAACTCCTAACCCTAAGCCTAACCTAACCCTAACCCTAACCCTAGCCGTAACCCTAACCCTAACCCTAACCCTAGCCCTAACCCTAACCCTAACCCTAACCCTAACCTTAGCCCTAACCCTAACCCCTAACCCCTAACCGTAACGCTAACCCTAAGCCTAACCCCTAACCCCTAACCCCTAACCCTAACCCTAACCCTAAACCCTAACCCTAACCCTAACCCTAACCCTAGCCCTAACCCTAGCCCTAAGTCGTACCCTAACCCTAATCCTAACCCTAACCCAACCTTAACCCTATAGCTAACCTTAGCCCTTAAAACTAACCTAATAGAAACCCTAACCCTAACTCCTAACCCTAAGCCTAACCTAACCCTAACCCTAACCCTAGCCGTAACCCTAACCCTAACCCTAACCCTAGCCCTAACCCTAACCCTAACCCTAACCCTAACCTTAGCCCTAACCCTAACCCCTAACCCCTAACCGTAACGCTAACCCTAAGCCTAACCCCTAACCCCTAACCCCTAACCCTAACCCTAACCCTAAACCCTAACCCTAACCCTAACCCTAACCCTAGCCCTAACCCTAGCCCTAAGTCGTACCCTAACCCTAATCCTAACCCGAACCCAACCTTAACCCTAAAACTAACCTTAGCCCTTAAAACTAACCTAATAGAAACCCTAACCCTAACTCCTAACCCTAAGCCTAACCTAACCCTAACCCTAACCCTAGCCGTAACCCTAACCCTAACCCTAACCCTAGCCCTAACCCTAACCCTAACCCTAACCCTAACCTTAGCCCTAACCCTAACCCCTAACCCGTAACCGTAACGCTAACCCTAAGCCTAACCCCTAACCCCTAACCCCTAACCCTAACCCTAACCCTAAACCCTAACCCTAACCCTAACCCTAACCCTAGCCCTAACCCTAGCCCTAAGTCGTACCCTAACCCTAATCCTAACCCTAACCCAACCTTAACCCTATAGCTAACCTTAGCCCTTAAAACTAACCTAATAGAAACCCTAACCCTAACTCCTAACCCTAAGCCTAACCTAACCCTAACCCTAACCCTAGCCGTAACCCTAACCCTAACCCTAACCCTAGCCCTAACCCTAACCCTAACCCTAACCCTAACCTTAGCCCTAACCCTAACCCCTAACCCCTAACCGTAACGCTAACCCTAAGCCTAACCCCTAACCCCTAACCCCTAACCCTAACCCTAACCCTAAACCCTAAGCCTAACCCTAACCCTAACCCTAGCCCTAACCCTAGCCCTAAGTCGTACCCTAACCCTAATCCTAACCCTAACGCAACCTTAACCCTATAGCTAACCTTAGCCCTTAAAACTAACCTAATAGAAACCCTAACCCTAACTCCTAACCCTAAGCCTAACCTAACCCTAACCCTAACCCTAGCCATAACCCTAACCCTAACCCTAACCCTAGCCCTAACCCTAACCCTAACCCTAACCCTAACCTTAGCCCTAACCCTAACCCCTAACCCCTAACCGTAACGCTAACCCTAAGCCTAACCCCTAACCCCTAACCCCTAACCCTAACCCTAACCCTAAACCCTAACCCTAACCCTAACCCTAACCCTAGCCCTAACCCTAGCCCTAAGTCGTACCCTAACCCTAATCCTAACCCTAACGCAACCTTAACCCTAAAACTAACCTTAGCCCTTAAAACTAACCTAATAGAAACCCTAACCCTAACTCCTAACCCTAAGCCTAACCTAACCCTAACCCTAACCCTAGCCGTAACCCTAACCCTAACCCTAACCCTAGCCCTAACCCTAACCCTAACCCTAACCCTAACCTTAGCCCTAACCCTAACCCCTAACCCCTAACCGTAACGCTAACCCTAAGCCTAACCCCTAACCCCTAACCCCTAACCCTAACCCTAACCCTAAACCCTAACCCTAACCCTAACCCTAACCCTAGCCCTAACCCTAGCCCTAAAGTCGTACCCTAACCCTAATCCTAACCCGAACCCAACCTTAACCCTAAAACTAACCTTAGCCCTTAAAACTAACCTAATAGAAACCCTAAACCTAACTCCTAACCCTAAGCCTAACCTAACCCTAACCCTAACCCTAGCCGTAACCCTAACCCTAACCCTAACCCTAGCCCTAACCCTAACCCTAACCCTAACCCTAACCTTAGCCCTAACCCTAACCCCTAACCCCTAACCGTAACGCTAACCCTAAGCCTAACCCCTAACCCCTAACCCCTAACCCTAACCCTAACCCTAAACCCTAACCCTAACCCTAACCCTAACCCTAGCCCTAACCCTAGCCCTAAGTCGTACCCTAACCCTAATCCTAACCCTAACCCAACCTTAACCCTATAGCTAACCTTAGCCCTTAAAACTAACCTAATAGAAACCCTAACCCTAACTCCTAACCCTAAGCCTAACCTAACCCTAACCCTAACCCTAGCCGTAACCCTAACCCTAACCCTAACCCTAGCCCTAACCCTAACCCTAACCCTAACCTTAGCCCTAACCCTAACCCCTAACCCCTAACCCTAACCCTAACCCTAAACCCTAACCCTAACCCTAACCCTAACCCTAGCCCTAACCCTAGCCCTAAGTCGTACCCTAACCCTAATCCTAACCCTAACGCAACCTTAACCCTATAGCTAAACTTAGCCCTTAAAACTAACCTAATAGAAACCCTAACCCTAACTCCTAACCCTAAGCCTAACCTAACCCTAACCCTAACCCTAGCCGTAACCCTAACCCTAACCCTAACCCTAGCCCTAACCCTAACCCTAACCATAACCCTAACCTTAGCCCTAACCCTAACCCCTAACCCCTAACCGTAACGCTAACCCTAAGCCTAACCCCTAACCCCTAACCCCTAACCCTAACCCTAACCCTAAACCCTAACCCTAACCCTAACCCTAACCCTAGCCCTAACCCTAGCCCTAAGTCGTACCCTAACCCTAATCCTAACCCGAACCCAACCTTAACCCTAAAACTAACCTTAGCCCTTAAAACTAACCTAATAGAAACCCTAAACCTAACTCCTAACCCTAAGCCTAACCTAACCCTAACCCTAACCCTAGCCGTAACCCTAACCCTAACCCTAACCCTAGCCCTAACCCTAACCCTAACCCTAACCCTAACCTTAGCCCTAACCCTAACCCCTAACCGTAACGCTAACCCTAAGCCTAACCCCTAACCCCTAACCCCTAACCCTAACCCTAACCCTAAACCCTAACCCTAACCCTAACCCTAACCCTAGCCCTAACCCTAGCCCTAAGTCGTACCCTAACGCTAATCCTAACCCTAACCCAACCTTAACCCTAAAATTAACCTTAGCCCTTAAAACTAACCTAATAGAAACCCTAACCCTAACTCCTAACCCTAAGCCTAACCTAACCCTAACCCTAACCCTAGCCGTAACCCTAACCCTAACCCTAACCCTAGCCCTAACCCTAACCCTAACCCTAACCCTAACCTTAGCCCTAACCCTAACCCCTAACCCCTAACCGTAACGCTAACCCTAAGCCTAACCCCTAACCCCTAACCCCTAACCCTAACCCTAACCCTAAACCCTAACCCTAACCCTAACCCTAACCCTAGCCCTAAGTCGTACCCTAAGTCGTACCCTAACCCTAATCCTAACCCTAACCCAACCTTAACCCTATAGCTAACCTTAGCCCTTAAAACTAACCTAATAGAAACCCTAACCCTAACTCCTAACCCTAAGCCTAACCTAACCCTAACCCTAACCCTAGCCGTAACCCTAACCCTAACCCTAACCCTAGCCCTAACCCTAACCCTAACCCTAACCTTAGCCCTAACCCTAACCCCTAACCCCTAACCCTAACCCTAACCCTAAACCCTAACCCTAACCCTAACCCTAACCCTAGCCCTAACCCTAGCCCTAAGTCGTACCCTAACCCTAATCCTAACCCTAACGCAACCTTAACCCTATAGCTAAACTTAGCCCTTAAAACTAACCTAATAGAAACCCTAACCCTAACTCCTAACCCTAAGCCTAACCTAACCCTAACCCTAACCCTAGCCGTAACCCTAACCCTAACCCTAACCCTAGCCCTAACCCTAACCCTAACCCTAACCCTAACCTTAGCCCTAACCCTAACCCCTAACCCCTAACCGTAACGCTAACCCTAAGCCTAACCCCTAACCCCTAACCCCTAACCCTAACCCTAACCCTAAACCCTAACCCTAACCCTAACCCTAACCCTAGCCCTAACCCTAGCCCTAAGTCGTACCCTAACCCTAATCCTAACCCGAACCCAACCTTAACCCTAAAACTAACCTTAGCCCTTAAAACTAACCTAATAGAAACCCTAAACCTAACTCCTAACCCTAAGCCTAACCTAACCCTAACCCTAACCCTAGCCGTAACCCTAACCCTAACCCTAACCCTAGCCCTAACCCTAACCCTAACCCTAACCCTAACCTTAGCCCTAACCCTAACCCCTAACCGTAACGCTAACCCTAAGCCTAACCCCTAACCCCTAACCCCTAACCCTAACCCTAACCCTAAACCCTAACCCTAACCCTAACCCTAACCCTAGCCCTAACCCTAGCCCTAAGTCGTACCCTAACGCTAATCCTAACCCTAACCCAACCTTAACCCTAAAATTAACCTTAGCCCTTAAAACTAACCTAATAGAAACCCTAACCCTAACTCCTAACCCTAAGCCTAACCTAACCCTAACCCTAACCCTAGCCGTAACCCTAACCCTAACCCTAACCCTAGCCCTAACCCTAACCCTAACCCTAACCCTAACCTTAGCCCTAACCCTAACCCCTAACCCCTAACCGTAACGCTAACCCTAAGCCTAACCCCTAACCCCTAACCCCTAACCCTAACCCTAAACCCTAACCCTAACCCTAACCCTAGCCCTAACCCTAGCCCTAAGTCGTACCCTAACCCTAATCCTAACCCTAACCCAACCTTAACCCTATAGCTAACCTTAGCCCTTAAAACTAACCTAATAGAAACCCTAACCCTAACTCCTAACCCTAAGCCTAACCTAACCCTAACCCTAACCCTAGCCGTAACCCTAACCCTAACCCTAACCCTAGCCCTAACCCTAACCCTAACCCTAACCCTAACCTTAGCCCTAACCCTAACCCCTAACCCCTAACCGTAACGCTAACCCTAAGCCTAACCCCTAACCCCTAACCCCTAACCCTAACCCTAACCCTAAACCCTAACCCTAACCCTAACCCTAACCCTAGCCCTAACCCTAGCCCTAAGTCGTACCCTAACCCTAATCCTAACCCGAACCCAACCTTAACCCTAAAACTAACCTTAGCCCTTAAAACTAACCTAATAGAAACCCTAAACCTAACTCCTAACCCTAAGCCTAACCTAACCCTAACCCTAACCCTAGCCGTAACCCTAACCCTAACCCTAACCCTAGCCCTAACCCTAACCCTAACCCTAACCCTAACCTTAGCCCTAACCCTAACCCCTAACCCCTAACCGTAACGCTAACCCTAAGCCTAACCCCTAACCCCTAACCCCTAACCCTAACCCTAACCCTAAACCCTAACCCTAACCCTAACCCTAACCCTAGCCCTAACCCTAGCCCTAAGTCGTACCCTAACCCTAATCCTAACCCTAACGCAACCTTAACCCTATAGCTAACCTTAGCCCTTAAAACTAACCTAATAGAAACCCTAACCCTAACTCCTAACCCTAAGCCTAACCTAACCCTAACCCTAACCCTAGCCATAACCCTAACCCTAACCCTAACCCTAGCCCTAACCCTAACCCTAACCCTAACCCTAACCTTAGCCCTAACCCTAACCCCTAACCCCTAACCGTAACGCTAACCCTAAGCCTAACCCCTAACCCCTAACCCCTAACCCTAACCCTAACCCTAAACCCTAACCCTAACCCTAACCCTAACCCTAGCCCTAACCCTAGCCCTAAGTCGTACCCTAACCCTAATCCTAACCCTAACGCAACCTTAACCCTAAAACTAACCTTAGCCCTTAAAACTAACCTAATAGAAACCCTAACCCTAACTCCTAACCCTAAGCCTAACCTAACCCTAACCCTAACCCTAGCCGTAACCCTAACCCTAACCCTAACCCTAGCCCTAACCCTAACCCTAACCCTAACCCTAACCTTAGCCCTAACCCTAACCCCTAACCCCTAACCGTAACGCTAACCCTAAGCCTAACCCCTAACCCCTAACCCCTAACCCTAACCCTAACCCTAAACCCTAACCCTAACCCTAACCCTAACCCTAGCCCTAACCCTAGCCCTAAAGTCGTACCCTAACCCTAATCCTAACCCGAACCCAACCTTAACCCTAAAACTAACCTTAGCCCTTAAAACTAACCTAATAGAAACCCTAAACCTAACTCCTAACCCTAAGCCTAACCTAACCCTAACCCTAACCCTAGCCGTAACCCTAACCCTAACCCTAACCCTAGCCCTAACCCTAACCCTAACCCTAACCCTAACCTTAGCCCTAACCCTAACCCCTAACCCCTAACCGTAACGCTAACCCTAAGCCTAACCCCTAACCCCTAACCCCTAACCCTAACCCTAACCCTAAACCCTAACCCTAACCCTAACCCTAACCCTAGCCCTAACCCTAGCCCTAAGTCGTACCCTAACCCTAATCCTAACCCTAACCCAACCTTAACCCTATAGCTAACCTTAGCCCTTAAAACTAACCTAATAGAAACCCTAACCCTAACTCCTAACCCTAAGCCTAACCTAACCCTAACCCTAACCCTAGCCGTAACCCTAACCCTAACCCTAACCCTAGCCCTAACCCTAACCCTAACCCTAACCTTAGCCCTAACCCTAACCCCTAACCCCTAACCCTAACCCTAACCCTAAACCCTAACCCTAACCCTAACCCTAACCCTAGCCCTAACCCTAGCCCTAAGTCGTACCCTAACCCTAATCCTAACCCTAACGCAACCTTAACCCTATAGCTAAACTTAGCCCTTAAAACTAACCTAATAGAAACCCTAACCCTAACTCCTAACCCTAAGCCTAACCTAACCCTAACCCTAACCCTAGCCGTAACCCTAACCCTAACCCTAACCCTAGCCCTAACCCTAACCCTAACCCTAACCCTAACCTTAGCCCTAACCCTAACCCCTAACCCCTAACCGTAACGCTAACCCTAAGCCTAACCCCTAACCCCTAACCCCTAACCCTAACCCTAACCCTAAACCCTAACCCTAACCCTAACCCTAACCCTAGCCCTAACCCTAGCCCTAAGTCGTACCCTAACCCTAATCCTAACCCGAACCCAACCTTAACCCTAAAACTAACCTTAGCCCTTAAAACTAACCTAATAGAAACCCTAAACCTAACTCCTAACCCTAAGCCTAACCTAACCCTAACCCTAACCCTAGCCGTAACCCTAACCCTAACCCTAACCCTAGCCCTAACCCTAACCCTAACCCTAACCCTAACCTTAGCCCTAACCCTAACCCCTAACCGTAACGCTAACCCTAAGCCTAACCCCTAACCCCTAACCCCTAACCCTAACCCTAACCCTAAACCCTAACCCTAACCCTAACCCTAACCCTAGCCCTAACCCTAGCCCTAAGTCGTACCCTAACGCTAATCCTAACCCTAACCCAACCTTAACCCTAAAATTAACCTTAGCCCTTAAAACTAACCTAATAGAAACCCTAACCCTAACTCCTAACCCTAAGCCTAACCTAACCCTAACCCTAACCCTAGCCGTAACCCTAACCCTAACCCTAACCCTAGCCCTAACCCTAACCCTAACCCTAACCCTAACCTTAGCCCTAACCCTAACCCCTAACCCCTAACCGTAACGCTAACCCTAAGCCTAACCCCTAACCCCTAACCCCTAACCCTAACCCTAAACCCTAACCCTAACCCTAACCCTAGCCCTAACCCTAGCCCTAAGTCGTACCCTAACCCTAATCCTAACCCTAACCCAACCTTAACCCTATAGCTAACCTTAGCCCTTAAAACTAACCTAATAGAAACCCTAACCCTAACTCCTAACCCTAAGCCTAACCTAACCCTAACCCTAACCCTAGCCGTAACCCTAACCCTAACCCTAACCCTAGCCCTAACCCTAACCCTAACCCTAACCCTAACCTTAGCCCTAACCCTAACCCCTAACCCCTAACCGTAACGCTAACCCTAAGCCTAACCCCTAACCCCTAACCCCTAACCCTAACCCTAACCCTAAACCCTAACCCTAACCCTAACCCTAACCCTAGCCCTAACCCTAGCCCTAAGTCGTACCCTAACCCTAATCCTAACCCGAACCCAACCTTAACCCTAAAACTAACCTTAGCCCTTAAAACTAACCTAATAGAAACCCTAAACCTAACTCCTAACCCTAAGCCTAACCTAACCCTAACCCTAACCCTAGCCGTAACCCTAACCCTAACCCTAACCCTAGCCCTAACCCTAACCCTAACCCTAACCCTAACCTTAGCCCTAACCCTAACCCCTAACCCCTAACCGTAACGCTAACCCTAAGCCTAACCCCTAACCCCTAACCCCTAACCCTAACCCTAACCCTAAACCC
This sequence comes from Buteo buteo, assembly GCF_964188355.1. NCBI lineage: Eukaryota > Metazoa > Chordata > Aves > Accipitriformes > Accipitridae > Buteo > Buteo buteo. The sequence continues at coordinate 11,776,045 of NC_134191.1, forward strand.
TAACCCTAACCCTAACCCTAACCCTAGCCCTAACCCTAGCCCTAAGTCGTACCCTAACGCTAATCCTAACCCTAACCCAACCTTAACCCTAAAATTAACCTTAGCCCTTAAAACTAACCTAATAGAAACCCTAACCCTAACTCCTAACCCTAAGCCTAACCTAACCCTAACCCTAACCCTAGCCGTAACCCTAACCCTAACCCTAACCCTAGCCCTAACCCTAACCCTAACCCTAACCCTAACCTTAGCCCTAACCCTAACCCCTAACCCCTAACCGTAACGCTAACCCTAAGCCTAACCCCTAACCCCTAACCCCTAACCCTAACCCTAAACCCTAACCCTAACCCTAACCCTAACCCTAGCCCTAACCCTAGCCCTAAGTCGTACCCTAACCCTAATCCTAACCCTAACGCAACCTTAACCCTATAGCTAACCTTAGCCCTTAAAACTAACCTAATAGAAACCCTAACCCTAACTCCTAACCCTAAGCCTAACCTAACCCTAACCCTAACCCTAGCCGTAACCCTAACCCTAACCCTAACCCTAGCCCTAACCCTAACCCTAACCCTAACCCTAACCTTAGCCCTAACCCTAACCCCTAACCCCTAACCGTAACGCTAACCCTAAGCCTAACCCCTAACCCCTAACCCCTAACCCTAACCCTAACCCTAAACCCTAACCCTAGCCCTAACCCTAGTCCTAAGTCGTACCATAACCCTAATCCTAACCCTAACCCAACCTTAACCCTAAAACTAACCTTAGCCCTTAAAACTAACCTAATAGAAACCCTAACCCTAACTCCTAACCCTAAGCCTAACCTAACCCTAACCCTAACCCTAGCCGTAACCCTAACCCTAACCCTAACCCTAGCCCTAACCCTAACCCTAACCCTAACCCTAACCTTAGCCCTAACCCTAACCCCTAACCCCTAACCGTAACGCTAACCCTAAGCCTAACCCCTAACCCCTAACCCCTAACCCTAACCCTAACCCTAAACCCTAACCCTAACCCTAACCCTAACCCTAGCCCTAACCCTAGCCCTAAGTCGTACCCTAACCCTAATCCTAACCCTAACGCAACCTTAACCCTATAGCTAACCTTAGCCCTTAAATCTAACCTAATAGAAACCCTAACCCTAACTCCTAACCCTAAGCCTAACCTAACCCTAACCCTAACCCTAGCCGTAACCCTAACCCTAACCCTAACCCTAGCCCTAACCCTAACCCTAACCCTAACCCTAACCTTAGCCCTAACCCTAACCCCTAACCCCTAACCGTAACGCTAACCCTAAGCCTAACCCCTAACCCCTAACCCCTAACCCTAACCCTAACCCTAAACCCTAACCCTAACCCTAACCCTAACCCTAGCCCTAACCCTAGCCCTAAGTCGTACCCTAACCCTAATCCTAACCCGAACCCAACCTTAACCCTAAAACTAACCTTAGCCCTTAAAACTAACCTAATAGAAACCCTAACCCTAACTCCTAACCCTAAGCCTAACCTAACCCTAACCCTAACCCTAGCCGTAACCCTAACCCTAACCCTAACCCTAGCCCTAACCCTAACCCTAACCCTAACCCTAACCTTAGCCCTAACCCTAACCCCTAACCCCTAACCGTAACGCTAACCCTAAGCCTAACCCCTAACCCCTAACCCCTAACCCTAACCCTAACCCTAAACCCTAACCCTAACCCTAACCCTAACCCTAGCCCTAACCCTAGCCCTAAGTCGTACCCTAACCCTAATCCTAACCCTAACCCAACCTTAACCCTATAGCTAACCTTAGCCCTTAAAACTAACCTAATAGAAACCCTAACCCTAACTCCTAACCCTAAGCCTAACCTAACCCTAACCCTAACCCTAGCCGTAACCCTAACCCTAACCCTAACCCTAGCCCTAACCCTAACCCTAACCCTAACCCTAACCTTAGCCCTAACCCTAACCCCTAACCCCTAACCGTAACGCTAACCCTAAGCCTAACCCCTAACCCCTAACCCCTAACCCTAACCCTAACCCTAAACCCTAACCCTAACCCTAACCCTAACCCTAGCCCTAACCCTAGCCCTAAGTCGTACCCTAACCCTAATCCTAACCCTAACGCAACCTTAACCCTAAAACTAACCTTAGCCCTTAAAACTAACCTAATAGAAACCCTAACCCTAACTCCTAACCCTAAGCCTAACCTAACCCTAACCCTAACCCTAGCCGTAACCCTAACCCTAACCCTAACCCTAGCCCTAACCCTAACCCTAACCCTAACCCTAACCTTAGCCCTAACCCTAACCCCTAACCCCTAACCGTAACGCTAACCCTAAGCCTAACCCCTAACCCCTAACCCCTAACCCTAACCCTAACCCTAAACCCTAACCCTAACCCTAACCCTAACCCTAGCCCTAACCCTAGCCCTAAGTCGTACCCTAACCCTAATCCTAACCTGAACCCAACCTTAACCCTAAAACTAACCTTAGCCCTTAAAACTAACCTAATAGAAACCCTAACCCTAACTCCTAACCCTAAGCCTAACCTAACCCTAACCCTAACCCTAGCCGTAACCCTAACCCTAACCCTAACCCTAGCCCTAACCCTAACCCTAACCCTAACCCTAACCTTAGCCCTAACCCTAACCCCTAACCCCTAACCATAACGCTAACCCTAAGCCTAACCCCTAACCCCTAACCCCTAACCCTAACCCTAACCCTAAACCCTAACCCTAACCCTAACCCTAACCCTAGCCCTAACCCTAGCCCTAAGTCGTACCCTAACCCTAATCCTAACCCGAACCCAACCTTAACCCTAAAACTAACCTTAGCCCTTAAAACTAACCTAATAGAAACCCTAAACCTAACTCCTAACCCTAAGCCTAACCTAACCCTAACCCTAACCCTAGCCGTAACCCTAACCCTAACCCTAACCCTAGCCCTAACCCTAACCCTAACCCTAACCCTAACCTTAGCCCTAACCCTAACCCCTAACCCCTAACCGTAACGCTAACCCTAAGCCTAACCCCTAACCCCTAACCCCTAACCCTAACCCTAACCCTAAACCCTAACCCTAACCCTAACCCTAACCCTAGCCCTAACCCTAGCCCTAAGTCGTACCCTAACCCTAATCCTAACCCTAACCCAACCTTAACCCTATAGCTAACCTTAGCCCTTAAAACTAACCTAATAGAAACCCTAACCCTAACTCCTAACCCTAAGCCTAACCTAACCCTAACCCTAACCCTAGCCGTAACCCTAACCCTAACCCTAACCCTAGCCCTAACCCTAACCCTAACCCTAACCCTAACCTTAGCCCTAACCCTAACCCCTAACCCCTAACCGTAACGCTAACCCTAAGCCTAACCCCTAACCCCTAACCCCTAACCCTAACCCTAACCCTAAACCCTAACCCTAACCCTAACCCTAACCCTAGCCCTAACCCTAGCCCTAAGTCGTACCCTAACCCTAATCCTAACCCTAACCCAACCTTAACCCTATAGCTAACCTTAGCCCTTAAAACTAACCTAATAGAAACCCTAACCCTAACTCCTAACCCTAAACCTAACCTAACCCTAACCCTAACCCTAGCCGTAACCCTAACCCTAACCCTAACCCTAGCCCTAACCCTAACCCTAACCCTAACCCTAACCTTAGCCCTAACCCTAACCCCTAACCCCTAACCGTAACGCTAACCCTAAGCCTAACCCCTAACCCCTAACCCCTAACCCTAACCCTAACCCTAAACCCTAACCCTAACCCTAACCCTAACCCTAGCCCTAACCCTAGCCCTAAGTCGTACCCTAACCCTAATCCTAACCTGAACCCAACCTTAACCCTAAAACTAACCTTAGCCCTTAAAACTAACCTAATAGAAACCCTAAACCTAACTCCTAAACCTAAGCCTAACCTAACCCTAACCCTAACCCTAGCCGTAACCCTAACCCTAACCCTAACCCTAACCCTAACCCTAACCCTAACCTTAGCCCTAACCCTAACCCCTAACCCCTAACCGTAACGCTAACCCTAAGCCTAACCCCTAACCCCTAACCCCTAACCCTAACCCTAACCCTAAACCCTAACCCTAACCCTAACCCTAACCCTAGCCCTAACCCTAGCCCTAAGTCGTACCCTAACCCTAATCCTAACCCTAACCCAACCTTAACCCTATAGCTAACATTAGCCCTTAAAACTAACCTAATAGAAACCCTAACCCTAACTCCTAACCCTAAGCCTAACCTAACCCTAACCCTAACCCTAGCCGTAACCCTAACCCTAACCCTAACCCTAGCCCTAACCCTAACCCTAACCCTAACCCTAACCTTAGCCCTAACCCTAACCCCTAACCCCTAACCGTAACGCTAACCCTAAGCCTAACCCCTAACCCCTAACCCCTAACCCTAACCCTAACCCTAAACCCTAACCCTAACCCTAACCCTAACCCTAGCCCTAACCCTAGTCCTAAGTCGTACCATAACCCTAATCCTAACCCTAACCCAACCTTAACCCTAAAACTAACCTTAGCCCTTAAAACTAACCTAATAGAAACCCTAACCCTAACTCCTAACCCTAAGCCTAACCTAACCCTAACCCTAACCCTAGCCGTAACCCTAACCCTAACCCTAACCCTAGCCCTAACCCTAACCCTAACCCTAACCCTAACCTTAGCCCTAACCCTAACCCCTAACCCCTAACCGTAACGCTAACCCTAAGCCTAACCCCTAACCCCTAACCCCTAACCCTAACCCTAACCCTAAACCCTAACCCTAACCCTAACCCTAACCCTAGCCCTAACCCTAGCCCTAAGTCGTACCCTAACGCTAATCCTAACCCTAACGCAACCTTAACCCTATAGCTAACCTTAGCCCTTAAAACTAACCTAATAGAAACCCTAACCCTAACTCCTAACCCTAAGCCTAACCTAACCCTAACCCTAACCCTAGCCGTAACCCTAACCCTAACCCTAACCCTAGCCCTAACCCTAACCCTAACCCTAAACCTAACCTTAGCCCTAACCCTAACCCCTAACCCCTAACCGTAACGCTAACCCTAAGCCTAACCCCTAACCCCTAACCCCTAACCCTAACCCTAACCCTAAACCCTAACCCTAACCCTAACCCTAACCCTAGCCCTAACCCTAGCCCTAAAGTCGTACCCTAACCCTAATCCTAACCCGAACCCAACCTTAACCCTAAAACTAACCTTAGCCCTTAAAACTAACCTAATAGAAACCCTAACCCTAACTCCTAACCCTAAGCCTAACCTAACCCTAACCCTAACCCTAGCCGTAACCCTAACCCCAACCCTAACCCTAGCCCTAACCCTAAACCTAACCCTAACCCTAACCTTAGCCCTAACCCTAACCCCTAACCCCTAACCGTAACGCTAACCCTAAGCCTAACCCCTAACCCCTAACCCCTAACCCTAACCCTAACCCTAAACCCTAACCCTAACCCTAACCCTAACCCTAGCCCTAACCCTAGCCCTAAGTCGTACCCTAACCCTAATCCTAACCCTAACCCAACCTTAACCCTATAGCTAACCTTAGCCCTTAAAACTAACCTAATAGAAACCCTAACCCTAACTCCTAACCCTAAGCCTAACCTAACCCTAACCCTAACCCTAGCCGTAACCCTAACCCTAACCCTAACCCTAGCCCTAACCCTAACCCTAACCCTAACCCTAACCTTAGCCCTAACCCTAACCCCTAACCCCTAACCGTAACGCTAACCCTAAGCCTAACCCCTAACCCCTAACCCCTAACCCTAACCCTAACCCTAAACCCTAACCCTAACCCTAACCCTAACCCTAGCCCTAACCCTAGCCCTAAGTCGTACCCTAACCCTAATCCTAACCCTAACGCAACCTTAACCCTATAGCTAAACTTAGCCCTTAAAACTAACCTAATAGAAACCCTAACCCTAACTCCTAACCCTAAGCCTAACCTAACCCTAACCCTAACCCTAGCCGTAACCCTAACCCTAACCCTAACCCTAGCCCTAACCCTAACCCTAACCCTAACCCTAACCTTAGCCCTAACCCTAACCCCTAACCGTAACGCTAACCCTAAGCCTAACCCCTAACCCCTAACCCCTAACCCTAACCCTAACCCTAAACCCTAACCCTAACCCTAACCCTAACCCTAGCCCTAACCCTAGCCCTAAGTCATACCCTAACCCTAATCCTAACCCGAACCCAACCTTAACCCTAAAACTAACCTTAGCCCTTAAAACTAACCTAATAGAAACCCTAAACCTAACTCCTAACCCTAAGCCTAACCTAACCCTAACCCTAACCCTAGCCGTAACCCTAACCCTAACCCTAACCCTAGCCCTAACCCTAACCCTAACCCTAACCCTAACCTTAGCCCTAACCCTAACCCCTAACCCCTAACCGTAACGCTAACCCTAAGCCTAACCCCTAACCCCTAACCCCTAACCCTAACCCTAACCCTAAACCCTAACCCTAACCCTAACCCTAACCCTAGCCCTAACCCTAGCCCTAAGTCGTACCCTAACGCTAATCCTAACCCTAACCCAACCTTAACCCTAAAATTAACCTTAGCCCTTAAAACTAACCTAATAGAAACCCTAACCCTAACTCCTAACCCTAAGCCTAACCTAACCCTAACCCTAACCCTAGCCGTAACCCTAACCCTAACCCTAACCCTAGCCCTAACCCTAACCCTAACCCTAACCCTAACCTTAGCCCTAACCCTAACCCCTAACCCCTAACCGTAACGCTAACCCTAAGCCTAACCCCTAACCCCTAACCCCTAACCCTAACCCTAAACCCTAACCCTAACCCTAACCCTAGCCCTAACCCTAGCCCTAAGTCGTACCCTAACCCTAATCCTAACCCTAACCCAACCTTAACCCTATAGCTAACCTTAGCCCTTAAAACTAACCTAATAGAAACCCTAACCCTAACTCCTAACCCTAAGCCTAACCTAACCCTAACCCTAACCCTAGCCGTAACCCTAACCCTAACCCTAACCCTAGCCCTAACCCTAACCCTAACCCTAACCCTAACCTTAGCCCTAACCCTAACCCCTAACCCCTAACCGTAACGCTAACCCTAAGCCTAACCCCTAACCCCTAACCCCTAACCCTAACCCTAACCCTAAACCCTAACCCTAACCCTAACCCTAACCCTAGCCCTAACCCTAGCCCTAAGTCGTACCCTAACCCTAATCCTAACCCGAACCCAACCTTAACCCTAAAACTAACCTTAGCCCTTAAAACTAACCTAATAGAAACCCTAAACCTAACTCCTAACCCTAAGCCTAACCTAACCCTAACCCTAACCCTAGCCGTAACCCTAACCCTAACCCTAACCCTAGCCCTAACCCTAACCCTAACCCTAACCCTAACCTTAGCCCTAACCCTAACCCCTAACCCCTAACCGTAACGCTAACCCTAAGCCTAACCCCTAACCCCTAACCCCTAACCCTAACCCTAACCCTAAACCCTAACCCTAACCCTAACCCTAACCCTAGCCCTAACCCTAGCCCTAAGTCGTACCCTAACCCTAATCCTAACCCTAACGCAACCTTAACCCTATAGCTAACCTTAGCCCTTAAAACTAACCTAATAGAAACCCTAACCCTAACTCCTAACCCTAAGCCTAACCTAACCCTAACCCTAACCCTAGCCGTAACCCTAACCCTAACCCTAACCCTAGCCCTAACCCTAACCCTAACCCTAACCCTAACCTTAGCCCTAACCCTAACCCCTAACCCCTAACCGTAACGCTAACCCTAAGCCTAACCCCTAACCCCTAACCCCTAACCCTAACCCTAACCCTAAACCCTAACCCTAACCCTAACCCTAACCCTAGCCCTAACCCTAGCCCTAAGTCGTACCCTAACCCTAATCCTAACCTGAACCCAACCTTAACCCTAAAACTAACCTTAGCCCTTAAAACTAACCTAATAGAAACCCTAACCCTAACTCCTAACCCTAAGCCTAACCTAACCCTAACCCTAACCCTAGCCGTAACCCTAACCCTAACCCTAACCCTAGCCCTAACCCTAACCCTAACCCTAACCCTAACCTTAGCCCTAACCCTAACACCTAACCCCTAACCGTAACGCTAACCCTAAGCCTAACCCCTAACCCCTAACCCCTAACCCTAACCCTAACCCTAAACCCTAACCCTAACCCTAACCCTAACCCTAGCCCTAAGTCGTACCCTAACCCTAATCCTAACCCTAACGCAACCTTAACCCTATAGCTAACCTTAGCCCTTAAAACTAACCTAATAGAAACCCTAACCCTAACTCCTAACCCTAAGCCTAACCTAACCCTAACCCTAACCCTAGCCGTAACCCTAACCCTAACCCTAACCCTAGCCCTAACCCTAACCCTAACCCTAACCCTAACCTTAGCCCTAACCCTAACCCCTAACCCCTAACCGTAACGCTAACCCTAAGCCTAACCCCTAACCCCTAACCCCTAACCCTAACCCTAACCCTAAACCCTAACCCTAACCCTAACCCTAACCCTAGCCCTAACCCTAGCCCTAAGTCGTACCCTAACCCTAATCCTAACCCTAACGCAACCTTAACCCTATAGCTAACCTTAGCCCTTAAAACTAACCTAATAGAAACCCTAACCCTAACTCCTAACCCTAAGCCTAACCTAACCCTAACCCTAACCCTAGCCGTAACCCTAACCCTAACCCTAACCCTAGCCCTAACCCTAACCCTAACCCTAACCCTAACCTTAGCCCTAACCCTAACCCCTAACCCCTAACCGTAACGCTAACCCTAAGCCTAACCCCTAACCCCTAACCCCTAACCCTAACCCTAACCCTAAACCCTAACCCTAACCCTAACCCTAACCCTAGCCCTAACCCTAGCCCTAAGTCGTACCCTAACCCTAATCCTAACCTGAACCCAACCTTAACCCTAAAACTAACCTTAGCCCTTAAAACTAACCTAATAGAAACCCTAAACCTAACTCCTAACCCTAAGCCTAACCTAACCCTAACCCTAACCCTAGCCGTAACCCTAACCCTAACCCTAACCCTAACCCTAACCCTAACCCTAACCTTAGCCCTAACCCTAACCCCTAACCCCTAACCGTAACGCTAACCCTAAGCCTAACCCCTAACCCCTAACCCCTAACCCTAACCCTAACCCTAAACCCTAACCCTAACCCTAACCCTAACCCTAGCCCTAACCCTAGCCCTAAGTCGTACCCTAACCCTAATCCTAACCCTAACGCAACCTTAACCCTATAGCTAACCTTAGCCCTTAAAACTAACCTAATAGAAACCCTAACCCTAACTCCTAACCCTAAGCCTAACCTAACCCTAACCCTAACCCTAGCCGTAACCCTAACCCTAACCCTAACCCTAGCCCTAACCCTAACCCTAACCCTAACCCTAACCTTAGCCCTAACCCTAACCCCTAACCCCTAACCGTAACGCTAACCCTAAGCCTAACCCCTAACCCCTAACCCCTAACCCTAACCCTAACCCTAAACCCTAACCCTAACCCTAACCCTAACCCTAGCCCTAACCCTAGCCCTAAGTCGTACCCTAACCCTAATCCTAACCCTAACGCAACCTTAACCCTATAGCTAACCTTAGCCCTTAAAACTAACCTAATAGAAACCCTAACCCTAACTCCTAACCCTAAGCCTAACCTAACCCTAACCCTAACCCTAGCCGTAACCCTAACCCTAACCCTAACCCTAACCCTAGCCCTAACCCTAACCCTAACCCTAACCCTAACCTTAGCCCTAACCCTAACCCCTAACCCCTAACCGTAACGCTAACCCTAAGCCTAACCCCTAACCCCTAACCCCTAACCCTAACCCTAACCCTAAACCCTAACCCTAACCCTAACCCTAACCCTAGCCCTAACCCTAGCCCTAAGTCGTACCCTAACCCTAATCCTAACCCGAACCCAACCTTAACCCTAAAACTAACCTTAGCCCTTAAAACTAACCTAATAGAAACCCTAAACCTAACTCCTAACCCTAAGCCTAACCTAACCCTAACCCTAACCCTAGCCGTAACCCTAACCCTAACCCTAACCCTAGCCCTAACCCTAACCCTAACCCTAACCCTAACCTTAGCCCTAACACTAACCCCTAACCCCTAACCGTAACGCTAACCCTAAGCCTAACCCCTAACCCCTAACCCCTAACCCTAACCCTAACCCTAAACCCTAACCCTAACCCTAACCCTAACCCTAGCCCTAACCCTAGCCCTAAGTCGTACCCTAACGCTAATCCTAACCCTAACCCAACCTTAACCCTAAAATTAACCTTAGCCCTTAAAACTAACCTAATAGAAACCCTAACCCTAACTCCTAACCCTAAGCCTAACCTAACCCTAACCCTAACCCTAGCCGTAACCCTAACCCTAACCCTAACCCTAGCCCTAACCCTAACCCTAACCCTAACCCTAACCTTAGCCCTAACCCTAACCCCTAACCCCTAACCGTAACGCTAACCCTAAGCCTAACCCCTAACCCCTAACCCCTAACCCTAACCCTAAACCCTAACCCTAACCCTAACCCTAGCCCTAACCCTAGCCCTAAGTCGTACCCTAACCCTAATCCTAACCCTAACCCAACCTTAACCCTAAAACTAACCTTAGCCCTTAAAACTAACCTAATAGAAACCCTAACCCTAACTCCTAACCCTAAGCCTAACCTAACCCTAACCCTAACCCTAGCCGTAACCCTAACCCTAACCCTAACCCTAGCCCTAACCCTAACCCTAACCCTAACCCTAACCTTAGCCCTAACCCTAACCCCTAACCCCTAACAGTAACGCTAACCCTAAGCCTAACCCCTAACCCCTAACCCCTAACCCTAACCCTAACCCTAAACCCTAACCCTAACCCTAACCCTAACCCTAGCCCTAACCCTAGCCCTAAGTCGTACCCTAACCCTAATCCTAACCCTAACGCAACCTTAACCCTATAGCTAACCTTAGCCCTTAAAACTAACCTAACAGAAACCCTAACCCTAACTCCTAACCCTAAGCCTAACCTAACCCTAACCCTAACCCTAGCCGTAACCCTAACCCTAACCCTAACCCTAGCCCTAACCCTAACCCTAACCCTAACCCTAACCTTAGCCCTAACCCTAACCCCTAACCCCTAACCGTAACGCTAACCCTAAGCCTAACCCCTAACCCCTAACCCCTAACCCTAACCCTAACCCTAAACCCTAACCCTAACCCTAACCCTAACCCTAGCCCTAACCCTAGCCCTAAGTCGTACCATAACCCTAATCCTAACCCTAACCCAACCTTAACCCTAAAACTAACCTTAGCCCTTAAAACTAACCTAATAGAAACCCTAACCCTAACTCCTAACCCTAAGCCTAACCTAACCCTAACCCTAACCCTAACCCTAGCCCTAACCCTAGCCCTAAGTCGTACCCTAACCCTAATCCTAACCCTAACGCAACCTTAACCCTAAAACTAACCTTAGCCCTTAAAACTAACCTAATAGAAACCCTAACCCTAACTCCTAACCCTAAGCCTAACCTAACCCTAACCCTAACCCTAGCCGTAACCCTAACCCTAACCCTAACCCTAGCCCTAACCCTAACCCTAACCCTAACCCTAACCTTAGCCCTAACCCTAACCCCTAAACCCTAACCGTAACGCTAACCCTAAGCCTAACCCCTAAACCCTAACCCCTAACCCTAACCATAACCCTAAACCCTAACCCTAACCCTAACCCTAACCCTAGCCCTAACCCTAGCCCTAAGTCGTACCCTAACCCTAATCCTAACCCTAACCCAACCTTAACCCTAAAACTAACCTTAGCCCTTAAAACTAACCTAATAGAAACCCTAAACCTAACTCCTAACCCTAAGCCTAACCTAACCCTAACCCTAACCCTAGCCGTAACCCTAACCCTAACCCTAACCCTAGCCCTAACCCTAACCCTAACCCTAACCCTAACCTTAGCCCTAACACTAACCCCTAACCCCTAACCGTAACGCTAACCCTAAGCCTAACCCCTAACCCCTAACCCCTAACCCTAACCCTAACCCTAAACCCTAACCCTAACCCTAACCCTAACCCTAGCCCTAACCCTAGCCCTAAGTCGTACCCTAACGCTAATCCTAACCCTAACCCAACCTTAACCCTAAAATTAACCTTAGCCCTTAAAACTAACCTAATAGAAACCCTAACCCTAACTCCTAACCCTAAGCCTAACCTAACCCTAACCCTAACCCTAGCCGTAACCCTAACCCTAACCCTAACCCTAGCCCTAACCCTAACCCTAACCCTAACCCTAACCTTAGCCCTAACCCTAACCCCTAACCCCTAACCGTAACGCTAACCCTAAGCCTAACCCCTAACCCCTAACCCCTAACCCTAACCCTAAACCCTAACCCTAACCCTAACCCTAGCCCTAACCCTAGCCCTAAGTCGTACCCTAACCCTAATCCTAACCCTAACCCAACCTTAACCCTAAAACTAACCTTAGCCCTTAAAACTAACCTAATAGAAACCCTAACCCTAACTCCTAACCCTAAGCCTAACCTAACCCTAACCCTAACCCTAGCCGTAACCCTAACCCTAACCCTAACCCTAGCCCTAACCCTAACCCTAACCCTAACCCTAACCTTAGCCCTAACCCTAACCCCTAACCCCTAACAGTAACGCTAACCCTAAGCCTAACCCCTAACCCCTAACCCCTAACCCTAACCCTAACCCTAAACCCTAACCCTAACCCTAACCCTAACCCTAGCCCTAACCCTAGCCCTAAGTCGTACCCTAACCCTAATCCTAACCCTAACGCAACCTTAACCCTATAGCTAACCTTAGCCCTTAAAACTAACCTAACAGAAACCCTAACCCTAACTCCTAACCCTAAGCCTAACCTAACCCTAACCCTAACCCTAGCCGTAACCCTAACCCTAACCCTAACCCTAGCCCTAACCCTAACCCTAACCCTAACCCTAACCTTAGCCCTAACCCTAACCCCTAACCCCTAACCGTAACGCTAACCCTAAGCCTAACCCCTAACCCCTAACCCCTAACCCTAACCCTAACCCTAAACCCTAACCCTAACCCTAACCCTAACCCTAGCCCTAACCCTAGCCCTAAGTCGTACCATAACCCTAATCCTAACCCTAACCCAACCTTAACCCTAAAACTAACCTTAGCCCTTAAAACTAACCTAATAGAAACCCTAACCCTAACTCCTAACCCTAAGCCTAACCTAACCCTAACCCTAACCCTAACCCTAGCCCTAACCCTAGCCCTAAGTCGTACCCTAACCCTAATCCTAACCCTAACGCAACCTTAACCCTAAAACTAACCTTAGCCCTTAAAACTAACCTAATAGAAACCCTAACCCTAACTCCTAACCCTAAGCCTAACCTAACCCTAACCCTAACCCTAGCCGTAACCCTAACCCTAACCCTAACCCTAGCCCTAACCCTAACCCTAACCCTAACCCTAACCTTAGCCCTAACCCTAACCCCTAAACCCTAACCGTAACGCTAACCCTAAGCCTAACCCCTAAACCCTAACCCCTAACCCTAACCATAACCCTAAACCCTAACCCTAACCCTAACCCTAACCCTAGCCCTAACCCTAGCCCTAAGTCGTACCATAACCCTAATCCTAACCCTAACCCAACCTTAATCCTAAAACTAACCTTAGCCCTTAAAACTAACCTAATAGAAACCCTAACCCTAACTCCTAACCCTAAGCCTAACCTAACCCTAACCCTAACCCTAGCCGTAACCCTAACCCTAACCCTAACCCTAGCCCTAACCCTAACCCTAACCCTAACCCTAACCTTAGCCCTAACCCTAACCCCTAACCCCTAACCGTAACGCTAACCCTAAGCCTAACCCCTAACCCCTAACCCCTAACCCTAACCCTAAACCCTAACCCTAACCCTAACCCTAGCCCTAACCCTAGCCCTAAGTCGTACCCTAACCCTAATCCTAACCCTAACCCAACCTTAACCCTAAAACTAACCTTAGCCCTTAAAACTAACCTAATAGAAACCCTAACCCTAACTCCTAACCCTAAGCCTAACCTAACCCTAACCCTAACCCTAGCCGTAACCCTAACCCTAACCCTAACCCTAGCCCTAACCCTAACCCTAACCCTAACCCTAACCTTAGCCCTAACCCTAACCCCTAACCCCTAACAGTAACGCTAACCCTAAGCCTAACCCCTAACCCCTAACCCCTAACCCTAACCCTAACCCTAAACCCTAACCCTAACCCTAACCCTAACCCTAGCCCTAACCCTAGCCCTAAGTCGTACCCTAACCCTAATCCTAACCCTAACGCAACCTTAACCCTATAGCTAACCTTAGCCCTTAAAACTAACCTAACAGAAACCCTAACCCTAACTCCTAACCCTAAGCCTAACCTAACCCTAACCCTAACCCTAGCCGTAACCCTAACCCTAACCCTAACCCTAGCCCTAACCCTAACCCTAACCCTAACCCTAACCTTAGCCCTAACCCTAACCCCTAACCCCTAACCGTAACGCTAACCCTAAGCCTAACCCCTAACCCCTAACCCCTAACCCTAACCCTAACCCTAAACCCTAACCCTAACCCTAACCCTAACCCTAGCCCTAACCCTAGCCCTAAGTCGTACCATAACCCTAATCCTAACCCTAACCCAACCTTAACCCTAAAACTAACCTTAGCCCTTAAAACTAACCTAATAGAAACCCTAACCCTAACTCCTAACCCTAAGCCTAACCTAACCCTAACCCTAACCCTAACCCTAGCCCTAACCCTAGCCCTAAGTCGTACCCTAACCCTAATCCTAACCCTAACGCAACCTTAACCCTAAAACTAACCTTAGCCCTTAAAACTAACCTAATAGAAACCCTAACCCTAACTCCTAACCCTAAGCCTAACCTAACCCTAACCCTAACCCTAGCCGTAACCCTAACCCTAACCCTAACCCTAGCCCTAACCCTAACCCTAACCCTAACCCTAACCTTAGCCCTAACCCTAACCCCTAAACCCTAACCGTAACGCTAACCCTAAGCCTAACCCCTAAACCCTAACCCCTAACCCTAACCATAACCCTAAACCCTAACCCTAACCCTAACCCTAACCCTAGCCCTAACCCTAGCCCTAAGTCGTACCATAACCCTAATCCTAACCCTAACCCAACCTTAATCCTAAAACTAACCTTAGCCCTTAAAACTAACCTAATAGAAACCCTAACCCTAACTCCTAACCCTAAGCCTAACCTAACCCTAACCCTAACCCTAGCCGTAACCCTAACCCTAACCCTAACCCTAGCCCTAACCCTAACCCTAACCCTAACCCTAACCTTAGCCCTAACCCTAACCCCTAACCCCTAACCGTAACGCTAACCCTAAGCCTAACCCCTAACCCCTAACCCCTAACCCTAACCCTAAACCCTAACCCTAACCCTAACCCTAGCCCTAACCCTAGCCCTAAGTCGTACCCTAACCCTAATCCTAACCCTAACCCAACCTTAACCCTAAAACTAACCTTAGCCCTTAAAACTAACCTAATAGAAACCCTAACCCTAACTCCTAACCCTAAGCCTAACCTAACCCTAACCCTAACCCTAGCCGTAACCCTAACCCTAACCCTAACCCTAGCCCTAACCCTAACCCTAACCCTAACCCTAACCTTAGCCCTAACCCTAACCCCTAACCCCTAACCGTAACGCTAACCCTAAGCCTAACCCCTAACCCCTAACCCCTAACCCTAACCCTAACCCTAAACCCTAACCCTAACCCTAACCCTAACCCTAGCCCTAACCCTAGCCCTAAGTCGTACCCTAACCCTAATCCTAACCCTAACGCAACCTTAACCCTATAGCTAACCTTAGCCCTTAAAACTAACCTAATAGAAACCCTAACCCTAACTCCTAACCCTAAGCCTAACCTAACCCTAACCCTAACCCTAGCCGTAACCCTAACCCTAACCCTAACCCTAGCCCTAACCCTAACCCTAACCCTAACCCTAACCTTAGCCCTAACCCTAACCCCTAACCCCTAACCGTAACGCTAACCCTAAGCCTAACCCCTAACACCTAAACCCTAACCCTAACCCTAACCCTAAACCCTAACCCTAACCCTAACCCTAACCCTAGCCCTAACCCTAGCCCTAAGTCGTACCATAACCCTAATCCTAACCCTAACCCAACCTTAACCCTAAAACTAACCTTAGCCCTTAAAACTAACCTAATAGAAACCCTAACCCTAACTCCTAACCCTAAGCCTAACCTAACCCTAACCCTAACCCTAACCCTAGCCCTAACCCTAGCCCTAAGTCGTACCCTAACCCTAATCCTAACCCTAACGCAACCTTAACCCTAAAACTAACCTTAGCCCTTAAAACTAACCTAATAGAAACCCTAACCCTAACTCCTAACCCTAAGCCTAACCTAACCCTAACCCTAACCCTAGCCGTAACCCTAACCCTAACCCTAACCCTAGCCCTAACCCTAACCCTAACCCTAACCCTAACCTTAGCCCTAACCCTAACCCCTAACCCCTAACCGTAACGCTAACCCTAAGCCTAACCCCTAACCCCTAACCCCTAACCCTAACCCTAACCCTAAACCCTAACCCTAACCCTAACCCTAACCCTAGCCCTAACCCTAGCCCTAAGTCGTACCATAACCCTAATCCTAACCCTAACCCAACCTTAATCCTAAAACTAACCTTAGCCCTTAAAACTAACCTAATAGAAACCCTAACCCTAACTCCTAACCCTAAGCCTAACCTAACCCTAACCCTAACCCTAACCCTAGCCCTAACCCTAGCCCTAAGTCGTACCCTAACCCTAATCCTAACCCTAACCCAACCTTAAGCCTAAAACTAACCTTAGCCCTTAAAACTAACCTAATAGAAACCCTAACCCTAACTCCTAACCCTAAGCCTAACCTAACCCTAACCCTAACCCTAGCCGTAACCCTAACCCTAACCCTAACCCTAGCCCTAACCCTAACCCTAACCTTAGCCCTAACCCTAACCCCTAACCCCTAACCGTAACGCTAACCCTAAGCCTAACCCCTAACCCCTAACCCCTAACCCTAACCATAACCCTAAACCCTAACCCTAACCCTAACCCTAACCCTAGCCCTAACCCTAGCCCTAAGTCGTACCCTAACCCTAATCCTAACCCTAACGCAACCTTAACCCTAAAACTAACCTTAGCCCTTAAAATTAACCTAATAGAAACCCTAACCCTAACTCCTAACCCTAAGCCTAACCTAACCCTAACCCTAACCCTAGCCGTAACCCTAACCCTAACCCTAACCCTAGCCCTAACCCTAACCCTAACCCTAACCCTAACCTTAGCCCTAACCCTAACCCCTAACCCCTAACCGTAACGCTAACCCTAAGCCTAACCCCTAACCCCTAACCCCTATCCCTAACCATAACCCTAAACCCTAACCCTAACCCTAACCCTAACCCTAGCCCTAACCCTAGCCCTAAGTCGTACCCTAACCCTAATCCTAACCCTAACCCAACCTTAACCCTAAAACTAACCTTAGCCCTTAAAACTAACCTAATAGAAACCCTAACCCTAACTCCTAACCCTAAGCCTAACCTAACCCTAACCCTAACCCTAGCCGTAACCCTAACCCTAACCCTAACCCTAGCCCTAACCCTAACCCTAACCCTAACCCTAACCTTAGCCCTAACCCTAACCCCTAACCCCTAACCGTAACGCTAACCCTAAGCCTAACCCCTAACCCCTAACCCCTAACCCTAACCCTAACCCTAAACCCTAACCCTAACCCTAACCCTAACCCTAGCCCTAACCCTAGCCCTAAGTCGTACCCTAACCCTAATCCTAACCCTAACCCAACCTTAACCCTATAGCTAAACTTAGCCCTTAAAACTAACCTAATAGAAACCCTAACCCTAACTCCTAACCCTAAGCCTAACCTAACCCTAACCCTAACCCTAGCCGTAACCCTAACCCTAACCCTAACCCTAGCCCTAACCCTAACCCTAACCCTAACCCTAACCTTAGCCCTAACCCTAACCCCTAACCCCTAACCGTAACGCTAACCCTAAGCCTAACCCCTAACCCCTAACCCCTAACCCTAACCCTAACCCTAACCCTAAACCCTAACCCTAACCCTAACCCTAACCCTAGCCCTAACCCTAGCCCTAAGTCGTACCCTAACCCTAATCCTAACCCTAACCCAACCTTAACCCTAAAACTAACCTTAGCCCTTAAAACTAACCTAATAGAAACCCTAACCCTAACTCCTAACCCTAAGCCTAACCTAACCCTAACCCTAACCCTAGCCGTAACCCTAACCCTAACCCTAACCCTAGCCCTAACCCTAACCCTAACCCTAACCCTAACCTTAGCCCTAACCCTAACCCCTAACCCCTAACCGTAACGCTAACCCTAAGCCTAACCCCTAACCCCTAACCCCTAACCCTAACCCTAACCCTAAACCCTAACCCTAACCCTAACCCTAACCCTAGCCCTAACCCTAGCCCTAAGTCGTACCCTAACCCTAATCCTAACCCTAACCCAACCTTAACCCTAAAACTAACCTTAGCCCTTAAAACTAACCTAATAGAAACCCTAACCCTAACTCCTAACCCTAAGCCTAACCTAACCCTAACCCTAACCCTAGCCGTAACCCTAACCCTAACCCTAACCCTAGCCCTAACCCTAACCCTAACCCTAACCCTAACCTTAGCCCTAACCCTAACCCCTAACCCCTAACCGTAACGCTAACCCTAAGCCTAACCCCTAACCCCTAACCCCTAACCCTAACCCTAACCCTAAACCCTAACCCTAACCCTAACCCTAACCCTAGCCCTAACCCTAGCCCTAAGTCGTACCCTAACCCTAATCCTAACCCTAACGCAACCTTAACCCTATAGCTAACCTTAGCCCTTAAAACTAACCTAATAGAAACCCTAACCCTAACTCCTAACCCTAAGCCTAACCTAACCCTAACCCTAACCCTAGCCGTAACCCTAACCCTAACCCTAACCCTAGCCCTAACCCTAACCCTAACCCTAACCTTAGCCCTAACCCTAACCCCTAACCCCTAACCGTAACGCTAACCCTAAGCCTAACCCCTAACCCCTAACCCCTAACCCTAACCCTAACCCTAAACCCTAACCCTAACCCTAACCCTAACCCTAGCCCTAACCCTAGTCCTAAGTCGTACCATAACCCTAATCCTAACCCTAACCCAACCTTAACCCTAAAACTAACCTTAGCCCTTAAAACTAACCTAATAGAAACCCTAACCCTAACTCCTAACCCTAAGCCTAACCTAACCCTAACCCTAACCCTAGCCGTAACCCTAACCCTAACCCTAACCCTAGCCCTAACCCTAACCCTAACCCTAACCCTAACCTTAGCCCTAACCCTAACCCCTAACCCCTAACCGTAACGCTAACCCTAAGCCTAACCCCTAACCCCTAACCCCTAACCCTAACCCTAACCCTAAACCCTAACCCTAACCCTAACCCTAACCCTAGCCCTAACCCTAGCCCTAAGTCGTACCCTAACCCTAATCCTAACCCGAACCCAACCTTAACCCTAAAACTAACCTTAGCCCTTAAAACTAACCTAATAGAAACCCTAAACCTAACTCCTAACCCTAAGCCTAACCTAACCCTAACCCTAACCCTAGCCGTAACCCTAACCCTAACCCTAACCTTAGCCCTAACCCTAACCCCTAACCCCTAACCGTAACGCTAACCCTAAGCCTAACCCCTAACCCCTAACCCCTAACCCTAACCCTAACCCTAACCCTAACCCTAGCCCTAACCCTAGCCCTAAGTCGTACCCTAACCCTAATCCTAACCCTAACCCAACCTTAACCCTAAAACTAACCTTAGCCCTTAAAACTAACCTAATAGAAACCCTAACCCTAACTCCTAACCCTAAGCCTAACCTAACCCTAACCCTAACCCTAGCCGTAACCCTAACCCTAGCCCTAACCCTAACCCTAACCCTAACCCTAACCTTAGCCCTAACCCTAACCCCTAACCCCTAACCGTAACGCTAACCCTAAGCCTAACCCCTAACCCCTAACCCCTAACCCTAACCCTAACCCTAAACCCTAACCCTAACCCTAACCCTAACCCTAGCCCTAACCCTAGCCCTAAGTCGTACCCTAACCCTAATCCTAACCCTAACCCAACCTTAACCCTAAAACTAACCTTAGCCCTTAAAACTAACCTAATAGAAACCCTAACCCTAACTCCTAACCCTAAGCCTAACCTAACCCTAACCCTAACCCTAGCCGTAACCCTAACCCTAACCCTAACCCTAGCCCTAACCCTAACCCTAACCCTAACCCTAACCTTAGCCCTAACCCTAACCCCTAACCCCTAACCGTAACGCTAACCCTAAGCCTAACCCCTAACCCCTAACCCCTAACCCTAACCCTAACCCTAAACCCAAACCCTAACCCTAACCCTAACCCTAGCCCTAACCCTAGCCCTAAGTCGTACCCTAACCCTAATCCTAACCCTAACCCAACCTTAACCCTAAAACTAACCTTAGCCCTTAAAACTAACCTAATAGAAACCCTAACCCTAACTCCTAACCCTAAGCCTAACCTAACCCTAACCCTAACCCTAGCCGTAACCCTAACCCTAACCCTAACCCTAGCCCTAACCCTAACCCTAACCCTAACCCTAACCTTAGCCCTAACCCTAACCCCTAACCCCTAACCGTAACGCTAACCCTAAGCCTAACCCCTAACCCCTAACCCCTAACCCTAACCCTAACCCTAAACCCTAACCCTAACCCTAACCCTAACCCTAGCCCTAACCCTAGCCCTAAGTCGTACCCTAACCCTAATCCTAACCCTAACCCAACCTTAACCCTAAAACTAACCTTAGCCCTTAAAACTAACCTAATAGAAACCCTAACCCTAACTCCTAACCCTAAGCCTAACCTAACCCTAACCCTAACCCTAGCCGTAACCCTAACCCTAACCCTAACCCTAGCCCTAACCCTAACCCTAACCCTAACCCTAACCTTAGCCCTAACCCTAACCCCTAACCCCTAACCGTAACGCTAACCCTAAGCCTAACCCCTAACCCCTAACCCCTAACCCTAACCCTAACCCTAAACCCTAACCCTAACCCTAACCCTAACCCTAGCCCTAACCCTAGCCCTAAGTCGTACCCTAACCCTAATCCTAACCCGAACCCAACCTTAACCCTAAAACTAACCTTAGCCCTTAAAACTAACCTAATAGAAACCCTAAACCTAACTCCTAACCCTAAGCCTAACCTAACCCTAACCCTAACCCTAGCCGTAACCCTAACCCTAACCCTAACCCTAGCCCTAACCCTAACCCTAACCCTAACCCTAACCTTAGCCCTAACCCTAACCCCTAACCCCTAACCGTAACGCTAACCCTAAGCCTAACCCCTAACCCCTAACCCCTAACCCTAACCCTAACCCTAAACCCTAACCCTAACCCTAACCCTAACCCTAGCCCTAACCCTAGCCCTAAGTCGTACCCTAACCCTAATCCTAACCCTAACGCAACCTTAACCCTATAGCTAACCTTAGCCCTTAAAACTAACCTAATAGAAACCCTAACCCTAACTCCTAACCCTAAGCCTAACCTAACCCTAACCCTAACCCTAGCCGTAACCCTAACCCTAACCCTAACCCTAGCCCTAACCCTAACCCTAACCCTAACCCTAACCTTAGCCCTAACCCTAACCCCTAACCCCTAACCGTAATGCTAACCCTAAGCCTAACCCCTAACCCCTAACCCCTAACCCTAACCCTAACCCTAAACCCTAACCCTAACCCTAACCCTAACCCTAGCCCTAACCCTAGCCCTACGTCGTACCATAACCCTAATCCTAACCCTAACCCAACCTTAACCCTAAAAATAACCTTAGCCCTTAAAACTAACCTAATAGAAACCCTAACCCTAACTCCTAACCCTAAGCCTAACCTAACCCTAACCCTAACCCTAGCCGTAACCCTAACCCTAACCCTAACCCTAGCCCTAACCCTAACCCTAACCCTAACCCTAACCTTAGCCCTAACCCTAACCCCTAACCCCTAACCCTAACTCCTAACCCTAAGCCTAACCCCTAACCCCTAATCCCTAACCCTAACCCTAACCCTAAACCCTAACCCTAACCCTAACCCTAACCCTAGCCCTAACCCTAGCCCTAAGTCGTACCCTAACCCTAATCCTAACCTGAACCCAACCTTAACCCTAAAACTAACCTTAGCCCTTAAAACTAACCTAATAGAAACCCTAAACCTAACTCCTAACCCTAAGCCTAACCTAACCCTAACCCTAACCCTAGCCGTAACCCTAACCCTAACCCTAACCCTAACCCTAACCCTAACCCTAACCTTAGCCCTAACCCTAACCCCTAACCCCTAACCGTAACGCTAACCCTAAGCCTAACCCCTAACCCCTAACCCCTAACCCTAACCCTAACCCTAAACCCTAACCCTAACCCTAACCCTAACCCTAGCCCTAACCCTAGCCCTAAGTCGTACCCTAACCCTAATCCTAACCCTAACGCAACCTTAACCCTATAGCTAACCTTAGCCCTTAAAACTAACCTAATAGAAACCCTAACCCTAACTCCTAACCCTAAGCCTAACCTAACCCTAACCCTAACCCTAGCCGTAACCCTAACCCTAACCCTAACCCTAGCCCTAACCCTAACCCTAACCCTAACCCTAACCTTAGCCCTAACCCTAACCCCTAACCCCTAACCGTAACGCTAACCCTAAGCCTAACCCCTAACCCCTAACCCCTAACCCTAACCCTAACCCTAAACCCTAACCCTAACCCTAACCCTAACCCTAGCCCTAACCCTAGCCCTAAGTCGTACCCTAACCCTAATCCTAACCCTAACGCAACCTTAACCCTATAGCTAACCTTAGCCCTTAAAACTAACCTAATAGAAACCCTAACCCTAACTCCTAACCCTAAGCCTAACCTAACCCTAACCCTAACCCTAGCCGTAACCCTAACCCTAACCCTAACCCTAACCCTAGCCCTAACCCTAACCCTAACCCTAACCCTAACCTTAGCCCTAACCCTAACCCCTAACCCCTAACCGTAACGCTAACCCTAAGCCTAACCCCTAACCCCTAACCCCTAACCCTAACCCTAACCCTAAACCCTAACCCTAACCCTAACCCTAACCCTAGCCCTAACCCTAGCCCTAAGTCGTACCCTAACCCTAATCCTAACCCGAACCCAACCTTAACCCTAAAACTAACCTTAGCCCTTAAAACTAACCTAATAGAAACCCTAAACCTAACTCCTAACCCTAAGCCTAACCTAACCCTAACCCTAACCCTAGCCGTAACCCTAACCCTAACCCTAACCCTAGCCCTAACCCTAACCCTAACCCTAACCCTAACCTTAGCCCTAACACTAACCCCTAACCCCTAACCGTAACGCTAACCCTAAGCCTAACCCCTAACCCCTAACCCCTAACCCTAACCCTAACCCTAAACCCTAACCCTAACCCTAACCCTAACCCTAGCCCTAACCCTAGCCCTAAGTCGTACCCTAACGCTAATCCTAACCCTAACCCAACCTTAACCCTAAAATTAACCTTAGCCCTTAAAACTAACCTAATAGAAACCCTAACCCTAACTCCTAACCCTAAGCCTAACCTAACCCTAACCCTAACCCTAGCCGTAACCCTAACCCTAACCCTAACCCTAGCCCTAACCCTAACCCTAACCCTAACCCTAACCTTAGCCCTAACCCTAACCCCTAACCCCTAACCGTAACGCTAACCCTAAGCCTAACCCCTAACCCCTAACCCCTAACCCTAACCCTAAACCCTAACCCTAACCCTAACCCTAGCCCTAACCCTAGCCCTAAGTCGTACCCTAACCCTAATCCTAACCCTAACCCAACCTTAACCCTAAAACTAACCTTAGCCCTTAAAACTAACCTAATAGAAACCCTAACCCTAACTCCTAACCCTAAGCCTAACCTAACCCTAACCCTAACCCTAGCCGTAACCCTAACCCTAACCCTAACCCTAGCCCTAACCCTAACCCTAACCCTAACCCTAACCTTAGCCCTAACCCTAACCCCTAACCCCTAACAGTAACGCTAACCCTAAGCCTAACCCCTAACCCCTAACCCCTAACCCTAACCCTAACCCTAAACCCTAACCCTAACCCTAACCCTAACCCTAGCCCTAACCCTAGCCCTAAGTCGTACCCTAACCCTAATCCTAACCCTAACGCAACCTTAACCCTATAGCTAACCTTAGCCCTTAAAACTAACCTAACAGAAACCCTAACCCTAACTCCTAACCCTAAGCCTAACCTAACCCTAACCCTAACCCTAGCCGTAACCCTAACCCTAACCCTAACCCTAGCCCTAACCCTAACCCTAACCCTAACCCTAACCTTAGCCCTAACCCTAACCCCTAACCCCTAACCGTAACGCTAACCCTAAGCCTAACCCCTAACCCCTAACCCCTAACCCTAACCCTAACCCTAAACCCTAACCCTAACCCTAACCCTAACCCTAGCCCTAACCCTAGCCCTAAGTCGTACCATAACCCTAATCCTAACCCTAACCCAACCTTAACCCTAAAACTAACCTTAGCCCTTAAAACTAACCTAATAGAAACCCTAACCCTAACTCCTAACCCTAAGCCTAACCTAACCCTAACCCTAACCCTAACCCTAGCCCTAACCCTAGCCCTAAGTCGTACCCTAACCCTAATCCTAACCCTAACGCAACCTTAACCCTAAAACTAACCTTAGCCCTTAAAACTAACCTAATAGAAACCCTAACCCTAACTCCTAACCCTAAGCCTAACCTAACCCTAACCCTAACCCTAGCCGTAACCCTAACCCTAACCCTAACCCTAGCCCTAACCCTAACCCTAACCCTAACCCTAACCTTAGCCCTAACCCTAACCCCTAAACCCTAACCGTAACGCTAACCCTAAGCCTAACCCCTAAACCCTAACCCCTAACCCTAACCATAACCCTAAACCCTAACCCTAACCCTAACCCTAACCCTAGCCCTAACCCTAGCCCTAAGTCGTACCATAACCCTAATCCTAACCCTAACCCAACCTTAATCCTAAAACTAACCTTAGCCCTTAAAACTAACCTAATAGAAACCCTAACCCTAACTCCTAACCCTAAGCCTAACCTAACCCTAACCCTAACCCTAGCCGTAACCCTAACCCTAACCCTAACCCTAGCCCTAACCCTAACCCTAACCCTAACCCTAACCTTAGCCCTAACCCTAACCCCTAACCCCTAACCGTAACGCTAACCCTAAGCCTAACCCCTAACCCCTAACCCCTAACCCTAACCCTAAACCCTAACCCTAACCCTAACCCTAGCCCTAACCCTAGCCCTAAGTCGTACCCTAACCCTAATCCTAACCCTAACCCAACCTTAACCCTAAAACTAACCTTAGCCCTTAAAACTAACCTAATAGAAACCCTAACCCTAACTCCTAACCCTAAGCCTAACCTAACCCTAACCCTAACCCTAGCCGTAACCCTAACCCTAACCCTAACCCTAGCCCTAACCCTAACCCTAACCCTAACCCTAACCTTAGCCCTAACCCTAACCCCTAACCCCTAACCGTAACGCTAACCCTAAGCCTAACCCCTAACCCCTAACCCCTAACCCTAACCCTAACCCTAAACCCTAACCCTAACCCTAACCCTAACCCTAGCCCTAACCCTAGCCCTAAGTCGTACCCTAACCCTAATCCTAACCCTAACGCAACCTTAACCCTATAGCTAACCTTAGCCCTTAAAACTAACCTAATAGAAACCCTAACCCTAACTCCTAACCCTAAGCCTAACCTAACCCTAACCCTAACCCTAGCCGTAACCCTAACCCTAACCCTAACCCTAGCCCTAACCCTAACCCTAACCCTAACCCTAACCTTAGCCCTAACCCTAACCCCTAACCCCTAACCGTAACGCTAACCCTAAGCCTAACCCCTAACACCTAAACCCTAACCCTAACCCTAACCCTAAACCCTAACCCTAACCCTAACCCTAACCCTAGCCCTAACCCTAGCCCTAAGTCGTACCATAACCCTAATCCTAACCCTAACCCAACCTTAACCCTAAAACTAACCTTAGCCCTTAAAACTAACCTAATAGAAACCCTAACCCTAACTCCTAACCCTAAGCCTAACCTAACCCTAACCCTAACCCTAACCCTAGCCCTAACCCTAGCCCTAAGTCGTACCCTAACCCTAATCCTAACCCTAACGCAACCTTAACCCTAAAACTAACCTTAGCCCTTAAAACTAACCTAATAGAAACCCTAACCCTAACTCCTAACCCTAAGCCTAACCTAACCCTAACCCTAACCCTAGCCGTAACCCTAACCCTAACCCTAACCCTAGCCCTAACCCTAACCCTAACCCTAACCCTAACCTTAGCCCTAACCCTAACCCCTAACCCCTAACCGTAACGCTAACCCTAAGCCTAACCCCTAACCCCTAACCCCTAACCCTAACCCTAACCCTAAACCCTAACCCTAACCCTAACCCTAACCCTAGCCCTAACCCTAGCCCTAAGTCGTACCATAACCCTAATCCTAACCCTAACCCAACCTTAATCCTAAAACTAACCTTAGCCCTTAAAACTAACCTAATAGAAACCCTAACCCTAACTCCTAACCCTAAGCCTAACCTAACCCTAACCCTAACCCTAACCCTAGCCCTAACCCTAGCCCTAAGTCGTACCCTAACCCTAATCCTAACCCTAACCCAACCTTAAGCCTAAAACTAACCTTAGCCCTTAAAACTAACCTAATAGAAACCCTAACCCTAACTCCTAACCCTAAGCCTAACCTAACCCTAACCCTAACCCTAGCCGTAACCCTAACCCTAACCCTAACCCTAGCCCTAACCCTAACCCTAACCTTAGCCCTAACCCTAACCCCTAACCCCTAACCGTAACGCTAACCCTAAGCCTAACCCCTAACCCCTAACCCCTAACCCTAACCATAACCCTAAACCCTAACCCTAACCCTAACCCTAAACCTAGCCCTAACCCTAGCCCTAAGTCGTACCCTAACCCTAATCCTAACCCTAACGCAACCTTAACCCTAAAACTAACCTTAGCCCTTAAAATTAACCTAATAGAAACCCTAACCCTAACTCCTAACCCTAAGCCTAACCTAACCCTAACCCTAACCCTAGCCGTAACCCTAACCCTAACCCTAACCCTAGCCCTAACCCTAACCCTAACCCTAACCCTAACCTTAGCCCTAACCCTAACCCCTAACCCCTAACCGTAACGCTAACCCTAAGCCTAACCCCTAACCCCTAACCCCTATCCCTAACCATAACCCTAAACCCTAACCCTAACCCTAACCCTAACCCTAGCCCTAACCCTAGCCCTAAGTCGTACCCTAACCCTAATCCTAACCCTAACCCAACCTTAACCCTAAAACTAACCTTAGCCCTTAAAACTAACCTAATAGAAACCCTAACCCTAACTCCTAACCCTAAGCCTAACCTAACCCTAACCCTAACCCTAGCCGTAACCCTAACCCTAACCCTAACCCTAGCCCTAACCCTAACCCTAACCCTAACCCTAACCTTAGCCCTAACCCTAACCCCTAACCCCTAACCGTAACGCTAACCCTAAGCCTAACCCCTAACCCCTAACCCCTAACCCTAACCCTAACCCTAAACCCTAACCCTAACCCTAACCCTAACCCTAGCCCTAACCCTAGCCCTAAGTCGTACCCTAACCCTAATCCTAACCCTAACCCAACCTTAACCCTATAGCTAAACTTAGCCCTTAAAACTAACCTAATAGAAACCCTAACCCTAACTCCTAACCCTAAGCCTAACCTAACCCTAACCCTAACCCTAGCCGTAACCCTAACCCTAACCCTAACCCTAGCCCTAACCCTAACCCTAACCCTAACCCTAACCTTAGCCCTAACCCTAACCCCTAACCCCTAACCGTAACGCTAACCCTAAGCCTAACCCCTAACCCCTAACCCCTAACCCTAACCCTAACCCTAACCCTAAACCCTAACCCTAACCCTAACCCTAACCCTAGCCCTAACCCTAGCCCTAAGTCGTACCCTAACCCTAATCCTAACCCTAACCCAACCTTAACCCTAAAACTAACCTTAGCCCTTAAAACTAACCTAATAGAAACCCTAACCCTAACTCCTAACCCTAAGCCTAACCTAACCCTAACCCTAACCCTAGCCGTAACCCTAACCCTAACCCTAACCCTAGCCCTAACCCTAACCCTAACCCTAACCCTAACCTTAGCCCTAACCCTAACCCCTAACCCCTAACCGTAACGCTAACCCTAAGCCTAACCCCTAACCCCTAACCCCTAACCCTAACCCTAACCCTAAACCCTAACCCTAACCCTAAACCTAACCCTAGCCCTAACCCTAGCCCTAAGTCGTACCCTAACCCTAATCCTAACCCTAACCCAACCTTAACCCTAAAACTAACCTTAGCCCTTAAAACTAACCTAATAGAAACCCTAACCCTAACTCCTAACCCTAAGCCTAACCTAACCCTAACCCTAACCCTAGCCGTAACCCTAACCCTAACCCTAACCCTAGCCCTAACCCTAACCCTAACCCTAACCCTAACCTTAGCCCTAACCCTAACCCCTAACCCCTAACCGTAACGCTAACCCTAAGCCTAACCCCTAACCCCTAACCCCTAACCCTAACCCTAACCCTAAACCCTAACCCTAACCCTAACCCTAACCCTAGCCCTAACCCTAGCCCTAAGTCGTACCCTAACCCTAATCCTAACCCTAACGCAACCTTAACCCTATAGCTAACCTTAGCCCTTAAAACTAACCTAATAGAAACCCTAACCCTAACTCCTAACCCTAAGCCTAACCTAACCCTAACCCTAACCCTAGCCGTAACCCTAACCCTAACCCTAACCCTAGCCCTAACCCTAACCCTAACCCTAACCTTAGCCCTAACCCTAACCCCTAACCCCTAACCGTAACGCTAACCCTAAGCCTAACCCCTAACCCCTAACCCCTAACCCTAACCCTAACCCTAAACCCTAACCCTAACCCTAACCCTAACCCTAGCCCTAACCCTAGTCCTAAGTCGTACCATAACCCTAATCCTAACCCTAACCCAACCTTAACCCTAAAACTAACCTTAGCCCTTAAAACTAACCTAATAGAAACCCTAACCCTAACTCCTAACCCTAAGCCTAACCTAACCCTAACCCTAACCCTAGCCGTAACCCTAACCCTAACCCTAACCCTAGCCCTAACCCTAACCCTAACCCTAACCCTAACCTTAGCCCTAACCCTAACCCCTAACCCCTAACCGTAACGCTAACCCTAAGCCTAACCCCTAACCCCTAACCCCTAACCCTAACCCTAACCCTAAACCCTAACCCTAACCCTAACCCTAACCCTAGCCCTAACCCTAGCCCTAAGTCGTACCCTAACCCTAATCCTAACCCGAACCCAACCTTAACCCTAAAACTAACCTTAGCCCTTAAAACTAACCTAATAGAAACCCTAAACCTAACTCCTAACCCTAAGCCTAACCTAACCCTAACCCTAACCCTAGCCGTAACCCTAACCCTAACCCTAACCTTAGCCCTAACCCTAACCCCTAACCCCTAACCGTAACGCTAACCCTAAGCCTAACCCCTAACCCCTAACCCCTAACCCTAACCCTAACCCTAACCCTAACCCTAGCCCTAACCCTAGCCCTAAGTCGTACCCTAACCCTAATCCTAACCCTAACCCAACCTTAACCCTAAAACTAACCTTAGCCCTTAAAACTAACCTAATAGAAACCCTAACCCTAACTCCTAACCCTAAGCCTAACCTAACCCTAACCCTAACCCTAGCCGTAACCCTAACCCTAGCCCTAACCCTAACCCTAACCCTAACCCTAACCTTAGCCCTAACCCTAACCCCTAACCCCTAACCGTAACGCTAACCCTAAGCCTAACCCCTAACCCCTAACCCCTAACCCTAACCCTAACCCTAAACCCTAACCCTAACCCTAACCCTAACCCTAGCCCTAACCCTAGCCCTAAGTCGTACCCTAACCCTAATCCTAACCCTAACCCAACCTTAACCCTAAAACTAACCTTAGCCCTTAAAACTAACCTAATAGAAACCCTAACCCTAACTCCTAACCCTAAGCCTAACCTAACCCTAACCCTAACCCTAGCCGTAACCCTAACCCTAACCCTAACCCTAGCCCTAACCCTAACCCTAACCCTAACCCTAACCTTAGCCCTAACCCTAACCCCTAACCCCTAACCGTAACGCTAACCCTAAGCCTAACCCCTAACCCCTAACCCCTAACCCTAACCCTAACCCTAAACCCAAACCCTAACCCTAACCCTAACCCTAGCCCTAACCCTAGCCCTAAGTCGTACCCTAACCCTAATCCTAACCCTAACCCAACCTTAACCCTAAAACTAACCTTAGCCCTTAAAACTAACCTAATAGAAACCCTAACCCTAACTCCTAACCCTAAGCCTAACCTAACCCTAACCCTAACCCTAGCCGTAACCCTAACCCTAACCCTAACCCTAGCCCTAACCCTAACCCTAACCCTAACCCTAACCTTAGCCCTAACCCTAACCCCTAACCCCTAACCGTAACGCTAACCCTAAGCCTAACCCCTAACCCCTAACCCCTAACCCTAACCCTAACCCTAAACCCTAACCCTAACCCTAACCCTAACCCTAGCCCTAACCCTAGCCCTAAGTCGTACCCTAACCCTAATCCTAACCCTAACGCAACCTTAACCCTATAGCTAACCTTAGCCCTTAAAACTAACCTAATAGAAACCCTAACCCTAACTCCTAACCCTAAGCCTAACCTAACCCTAACCCTAACCCTAGCCGTAACCCTAACCCTAACCCTAACCCTAGCCCTAACCCTAACCCTAACCCTAACCCTAACCTTAGCCCTAACCCTAACCCCTAACCCCTAACCGTAATGCTAACCCTAAGCCTAACCCCTAACCCCTAACCCCTAACCCTAACCCTAACCCTAAACCCTAACCCTAACCCTAACCCTAACCCTAGCCCTAACCCTAGCCCTACGTCGTACCATAACCCTAATCCTAACCCTAACCCAACCTTAACCCTAAAAATAACCTTAGCCCTTAAAACTAACCTAATAGAAACCCTAACCCTAACTCCTAACCCTAAGCCTAACCTAACCCTAACCCTAACCCTAGCCGTAACCCTAACCCTAACCCTAACCCTAGCCCTAACCCTAACCCTAACCCTAACCCTAACCTTAGCCCTAACCCTAACCCCTAACCCCTAACCCTAACTCCTAACCCTAAGCCTAACCCCTAACCCCTAATCCCTAACCCTAACCCTAACCCTAAACCCTAACCCTAACCCTAACCCTAACCCTAGCCCTAACCCTAGCCCTAAGTCGTACCCTAACCCTAATCCTAACCCGAACCCAACCTTAACCCTAAAATTAACCTTAGCCCTTAAAACTAACCTAATAGAAACCCTAACCCTAACTCCTAACCCTAAGCCTAACCTAACCCTAACCCTAACCCTAGCCGTAACCCTAACCCTAACCATAACCCTAGCCCTAACCCTAACCCTAACCCTAACCCTAACCTTAGCCCTAACCCTAACCCCTAACCCCTAACCGTAACGCTAACCCTAAGCCTAACCCCTAACCCCTAACCCCTAACCCTAACCCTAACCCTAACCCTAACCCTAACCCTAGCCCTAACCCTAGCCCTAAGTCGTACCCTAACCCTAATCCTAACCCTAACCCAACCTTAACCCTAAAACTAACCTTAGCCCTTAAAACTAACCTAATAGAAACCCTAACCCTAACTCCTAACCCTAAGCCTAACCTAACCCTAACCCTAACCCTAGCCGTAACCCTAACCCTAACCCTAGCCCTAACCCTAACCCTAACCCTAACCCTAACCTTAGCCCTAACCCTAACCCCTAACCCCTAACCGTAACGCTAACCCTAAGCCTAACCCCTAACCCCTAACCCCTAACCCTAACCCTAACCCTAAACCCTAACCCTAACCCTAACCCTAACCCTAGCCCTAACCCTAGCCCTAAGTCGTACCCTAACCCTAATCCTAACCCTAACCCAACCTTAACCCTATAGCTAACCTTAGCCCTTAAAACTAACCTAATAGAAACCCTAACCCTAACTCCTAACCCTAAGCCTAACCTAACCCTAACCCTAACCCTAGCCGTAACCCTAACCCTAACCCTAACCCTAGCCCTAACCCTAACCCTAACCCTAACCCTAACCTTAGCCCTAACCCTAACCCCTAACCCCTAACCGTAACGCTAACCCTAAGCCTAACCCCTAACCCCTAACCCCTAACCCTAACCCTAACCCTAAACCCTAACCCTAACCCTAACCCTAACCCTAGCCCTAACCCTAGCCCTAAGTCGTACCCTAACCCTAATCCTAACCCTAACGCAACCTTAACCCTATAGCTAACCTTAGCCCTTAAAACTAACCTAATAGAAACCCTAACCCTAACTCCTAACCCTAAGCCTAACCTAACCCTAACCCTAACCCTAGCCGTAACCCTAACCCTAACCCTAACCCTAGCCCTAACCCTAACCCTAACCCTAACCCTAACCTTAGCCCTAACCCTAACCCCTAACCCCTAACCGTAACGCTAACCCTAAGCCTAACCCCTAACCCCTAACCCCTAACCCTAACCCTAACCCTAACCCTAACCCTAACCCTAGCCCTAACCCTAGCCCTAAGTCGTACCCTAACCCTAATCCTAACCCTAACCCAACCTTAACCCTAAAACTAACCTTAGCCCTTAAAACTAACCTAATAGAAACCCTAACCCTAACTCCTAACCCTAAGCCTAACCTAACCCTAACCCTAACCCTAGCCGTAACCCTAACCCTAACCCTAACCCTAGCCGTAACCCTAACCCTAACCCTAACCCTAACCTTAGCCCTAACCCTAACCCCTAACCCCTAACCGTAACGCTAACCCTAAGCCTAACCCCTAACCCCTAACCCCTAACCCTAACCCTAACCCTAAACCCTAACCCTAACCCTAACCCTAACCCTAGCCCTAACCCTAGCCCTAAGTCGTACCCTAACCCTAATCCTAACCCTAAAGCAACCTTAACCCTATAGCTAACCTTAGCCCTTAAAACTAACCTAATAGAAACCCTAACCCTAACTCCTAACCCTAAGCCTAACCTAACCCTAACCCTAACCCTAGCCGTAACCCTAACCCTAACCCTAACCCTAGCCCTAACCCTAACCCTAACCCTAACCCTAACCTTAGCCCTAACCCTAACCCCTAACCCCTAACCGTAACGCTAACCCTAAGCCTAACCCCTAACCCCTAACCCCTAACCCTAACCCTAACCCTAAACCCTAACCCTAACCCTAACCCTAACCCTAGCCCTAACCCTAGCCCTAAGTCGTACCATAACCCTAATCCTAACCCTAACCCAACCTTAACCCTAAAACTAACCTTAGCCCTTAAAACTAACCTAATAGAAACCCTAACCCTAACTCCTAACCCTAAGCCTAACCTAACCCTAACCCTAACCCTAACCCTAGCCCTAACCCTAGCCCTAAGTCGTACCCTAACCCTAATCCTAACCCTAACCCAACCTTAACCCTAAAACTAACCTTAGCCCTTAAAACTAACCTAATAGAAACCCTAACCCTAACTCCTAACCCTAAGCCTAACCTAACCCTAACCCTAACCCTAGCCGTAACCCTAACCCTAACCCTAACCCTAGCCCTAACCCTAACCCTAACCTTAGCCCTAACCCTAACCCCTAACCCCTAACCGTAACGCTAACCCTAAGCCTAACCCCTAACCCCTAACCCCTATCCCTAACCATAACCCAAAACCCTAACCCTAACCCTAACCCTAACCCTAGCCCTAACCCTAGCCCTAAGTCGTACCCTAACCCTAATCCTAACCCGAACCCAACCTTAACCCTAAAACTAACCTTAGCCCTTAAAACTAACCTAATAGAAACCCTAACCCTAACTCCTAACCCTAAGCCTAACCTAACCCTAACCCTAACCCTAGCCGTAACCCTAACCCTAACCCTAACCCTAGCCCTAACCCTAACCCTAACCCTAACCCTAACCTTAGCCCTAACCCTAACCCCTAACCCCTAACCGTAACGCTAACCCTAAGCCTAACCCCTAACCCCTAACCCCTAACCCTAACCCTAACCCTAAACCCTAACCCTAACCCTAACCCTAACCCTAGCCCTAACCCTAGCCCTAAGTCGTACCCTAACCCTAATCCTAACCCTAACCCAACCTTAACACTAAAACTAACCTTAGCCCTTAAAACTAACCTAATAGAAACCCTAACCCTAACTCCTAACCCTAAGCCTAACCTAACCCTAACCCTAACCCTAGCCGTAACCCTAACCCTAACCCTAACCCTAGCCCTAACCCTAACCCTAACCCTAACCCTAACCTTAGCCCTAACCCTAACCCCTAACCCCTAACCGTAACGCTAACCCTAAGCCTAACCCCTAAACCCTAACCCCTAACCCTAACCCTAACCCTAAACCCTAACCCTAACCCTAACCCTAACCCTAGCCCTAACCCTAGCCCTAAGTCGTACCCTAACCCTAATCCTAACCCTAACCCAACCTTAACCCTAAAACTAACCTTAGCCCTTAAAACTAACCTAATAGAAACCCTAACCCTAACTCCTAACCCTAAGCCTAACCTAACCCTAACCCTAACCCTAGCCGTAACCCTAACCCTAACCCTAACCCTAGCCCTAACCCTAACCCTAACCCTAACCTTAGCCCTAACCCTAACCCCTAACCCCTAACCGTAACGCTAACCCTAAGCCTAACCCCTAACCCCTAACCCCTAACCCTAACCCTAACCCTAAACCCTAACCCTAACCCTAACCCTAACCCTAGCCCTAACCCTAGCCCTAAGTCGTACCCTAACCCTAATCCTAACCCGAACCCAACCTTAACCCTAAAACTAACCTTAGCCCTTAAAACTAACCTAATAGAAACCCTAAACCTAACTCCTAACCCTAAGCCTAACCTAACCCTAACCCTAACCCTAGCCGTAACCCTAACCCTAACCCTAACCCTAGCCCTAACCCTAACCCTAACCCTAACCCTAACCTTAGCCCTAACCCTAACCCCTAACCCCTAACCGTAACGCTAACCCTAAGCCTAACCCCTAACCCCTAACCCCTAACCCTAACCATAACCCTAAACCCTAACCCTAACCCTAACCCTAGCCCTAACCCTAGCCCTAAGTCGTACCCTAACCCTAATCCTAACCCTAACGCAACCTTAACCCTATAGCTAACCTTAGCCCTTAAAACTAACCTAATAGAAACCCTAACCCTAACTCCTAACCCTAAGCCTAACCTAACCCTAACCCTAACCCTAGCCGTAACCCTAACCCTAACCCTAACCCTAGCCCTAACCCTAACCCTAACCCTAACCCTAACCTTAGCCCTAACCCTAACCCCTAACCCCTAACCGTAACGCTAACCCTAAGCCTAACCCCTAACCCCTAACCCCTAACCCTAACCCTAACCCTAACCCTAACCCTAGCCCTAACCCTAGCCCTAAGTCGTACCCTAACCCTAATCCTAACCCTAACCCAACCTTAACCCTAAAACTAACCTTAGCCCTTAAAACTAACCTAATAGAAACCCTAACCCTAACTCCTAACCCTAAGCCTAACCTAACCCTAACCCTAACCCTAGCCGTAACCCTAACCCTAACCCTAACCCTAGCCCTAA
Organism: Buteo buteo; assembly: GCF_964188355.1. Classification (NCBI taxonomy): domain Eukaryota; kingdom Metazoa; phylum Chordata; class Aves; order Accipitriformes; family Accipitridae; genus Buteo; species Buteo buteo. The sequence continues at coordinate 11,811,772 of NC_134191.1, forward strand.
CCCTAACCCTAACCCTAACCCTAACCTTAGCCCTAACCCTAACCCCTAACCCCTAACCGTAACGCTAACCCTAAGCCTAACCCCTAACCCCTAACCCCTAACCCTAACCCTAACCCTAAACCCTAACCCTAACCCTAACCCTAACCCTAGCCCTAACCCTAGCCCTAAGTCGTACCCTAACCCTAATCCTAACCCTAACGCAACCTTAACCCTATAGCTAACCTTAGCCCTTAAAACTAACCTAATAGAAACCCTAACCCTAACTCCTAACCCTAAGCCTAACCTAACCCTAACCCTAACCCTAGCCGTAACCCTAACCCTAACCCTAACCCTAGCCCTAACCCTAACCCTAACCCTAACCCTAACCTTAGCCCTAACCCTAACCCCTAACCCCTAACCGTAACGCTAACCCTAAGCCTAACCCCTAACCCCTAACCCCTAACCCTAACCCTAACCCTAAACCCTAACCCTAACCCTAACCCTAACCCTAGCCCTAACCCTAGCCCTAAGTCGTACCCTAACCCTAATCCTAACCCTAACGCAACCTTAACCCTAAAACTAACCTTAGCCCTTAAAACTAACCTAATAGAAACCCTAACCCTAACTCCTAACCCTAAGCCTAACCTAACCCTAACCCTAACCCTAACCCTAGCCCTAACCCTAGCCCTAAGTCGTACCCTAACCCTAATCCTAACCCTAACCCAACCTTAACCCTAAAACTAACCTTAGCCCTTAAAACTAACCTATATAGAAACCCTAACCCTAACTCCTAACCCTAAGCCTAACCTAACCCTAACCCTAACCCTAGCCGTAACCCTAACCCTAACCCTAACCCTAGCCCTAAGCCTAACCCTAACCCTAACCCTAACCTTAGCCCTAACCCTAACCCCTAACCCCTAACCGTAACGCTAACCCTAAGCCTAACCCCTAAACCCTAACCCCTAACCCTAACCATAACCCTAAACCCTAACCCTAACCCTAAACCTAACCCTAGCCCTAACCCTAGCCCTAAGTCGTACCATAACCCTAATCCTAACCCTAACCCAACCTTAATCCTAAAACTAACCTTAGCCCTTAAAACTAACCTAATAGAAACCCTAACCCTAACCCTAACCCTAACCCTAAACCCTAACCCTAACCCTAACCCTAACCCTAGCCCTAACCCTAGCCCTAAGTCGTACCCTAACCCTAATCCTAACCCTAACCCAACCTTAACCCTAAAACTAACCTTAGCCCTTAAAACTAACCTAATAGAAACCCTAACCCTAACTCCTAACCCTAAGCCTAACCTAACCCTAACCCTAACCCTAGCCGTAACCCTAACCCTAACCCTAACCCTAGCCCTAACCCTAACCCTAACCTTAGCCCTAACCCTAACCCCTAACCCCTAACCGTAACGCTAACCCTAAGCCTAACCCCTAACCCCTAACCCCTATCCCTAACCATAACCCAAAACCCTAACCCTAACCCTAACCCTAACCCTAGCCCTAACCCTAGCCCTAAGTCGTACCCTAACCCTAATCCTAACCCGAACCCAACCTTAACCCTAAAACTAACCTTAGCCCTTAAAACTAACCTAATAGAAACCCTAACCCTAACTCCTAACCCTAAGCCTAACCTAACCCTAACCCTAACCCTAGCCGTAACCCTAACCCTAACCCTAACCCTAGCCCTAACCCTAACCCTAACCCTAACCCTAACCTTAGCCCTAACCCTAACCCCTAACCCCTAACCGTAACGCTAACCCTAAGCCTAACCCCTAACCCCTAACCCCTAACCCTAACCCTAACCCTAAACCCTAACCCTAACCCTAACCCTAACCCTAGCCCTAACCCTAGCCCTAAGTCGTACCCTAACCCTAATCCTAACCCTAACCCAACCTTAACACTAAAACTAACCTTAGCCCTTAAAACTAACCTAATAGAAACCCTAACCCTAACTCCTAACCCTAAGCCTAACCTAACCCTAACCCTAACCCTAGCCGTAACCCTAACCCTAACCCTAACCCTAGCCCTAACCCTAACCCTAACCCTAACCCTAACCTTAGCCCTAACCCTAACCCCTAACCCCTAACCGTAACGCTAACCCTAAGCCTAACCCCTAAACCCTAACCCCTAACCCTAACCCTAACCCTAAACCCTAACCCTAACCCTAACCCTAACCCTAGCCCTAACCCTAGCCCTAAGTCGTACCCTAACCCTAATCCTAACCCTAACCCAACCTTAACCCTAAAACTAACCTTAGCCCTTAAAACTAACCTAATAGAAACCCTAACCCTAACTCCTAACCCTAAGCCTAACCTAACCCTAACCCTAACCCTAGCCGTAACCCTAACCCTAACCCTAACCCTAGCCCTAACCCTAACCCTAACCCTAACCTTAGCCCTAACCCTAACCCCTAACCCCTAACCGTAACGCTAACCCTAAGCCTAACCCCTAACCCCTAACCCCTAACCCTAACCCTAACCCTAAACCCTAACCCTAACCCTAACCCTAACCCTAGCCCTAACCCTAGCCCTAAGTCGTACCCTAACCCTAATCCTAACCCGAACCCAACCTTAACCCTAAAACTAACCTTAGCCCTTAAAACTAACCTAATAGAAACCCTAAACCTAACTCCTAACCCTAAGCCTAACCTAACCCTAACCCTAACCCTAGCCGTAACCCTAACCCTAACCCTAACCCTAGCCCTAACCCTAACCCTAACCTTAGCCCTAACCCTAACCCCTAACCCCTAACCGTAACGCTAACCCTAAGCCTAACCCCTAACCCCTAACCCCTAACCCTAACCATAACCCTAAACCCTAACCCTAACCCTAACCCTAGCCCTAACCCTAGCCCTAAGTCGTACCCTAACCCTAATCCTAACCCTAACGCAACCTTAACCCCATAGCTAACCTTAGCCCTTAAAACTAACCTAATAGAAACCCTAACCCTAACTCCTAACCCTAAGCCTAACCTAACCCTAACCCTAACCCTAGCCGTAACCCTAACCCTAACCCTAACCCTAGCCCTAACCCTAACCCTAACCCTAACCCTAACCTTAGCCCTAACCCTAACCCCTAACCCCTAACCGTAACGCTAACCCTAAGCCTAACCCCTAACCCCTAACCCCTAACCCTAACCCTAACCCTAACCCTAACCCTAGCCCTAACCCTAGCCCTAAGTCGTACCCTAACCCTAATCCTAACCCTAACCCAACCTTAACCCTAAAACTAACCTTAGCCCTTAAAACTAACCTAATAGAAACCCTAACCCTAACTCCTAACCCTAAGCCTAACCTAACCCTAACCCTAACCCTAGCCGTAACCCTAACCCTAACCCTAACCCTAGCCGTAACCCTAACCCTAACCCTAACCCTAACCTTAGCCCTAACCCTAACCCCTAACCCCTAACCGTAACGCTAACCCTAAGCCTAACCCCTAACCCCTAACCCCTAACCCTAACCCTAACCCTAAACCCTAACCCTAACCCTAACCCTAACCCTAGCCCTAACCCTAGCCCTAAGTCGTACCCTAACCCTAATCCTAACCCTAACGCAACCTTAACCCTATAGCTAACCTTAGCCCTTAAAACTAACCTAATAGAAACCCTAACCCTAACTCCTAACCCTAAGCCTAACCTAACCCTAACCCTAACCCTAGCCGTAACCCTAACCCTAACCCTAACCCTAGCCCTAACCCTAACCCTAACCCTAACCCTAACCTTAGCCCTAACCCTAACCCCTAACCCCTAACCGTAACGCTAACCCTAAGCCTAACCCCTAACCCCTAACCCCTAACCCTAACCCTAACCCTAAACCCTAACCCTAACCCTAACCCTAGCCCTAACCCTAGCCCTAAGTCGTACCCTAACCCTAATCCTAACCCTAACGCAACCTTAACCCTAAAACTAACCTTAGCCCTTAAAACTAACCTAATAGAAACCCTAACCCTAACTCCTAACCCTAAGCCTAACCTAACCCTAACCCTAACCCTAACCCTAGCCCTAACCCTAGCCCTAAGTCGTACCCTAACCCTAATCCTAACCCTAACCCAACCTTAACCCTAAAACTAACCTTAGCCCTTAAAACTAACCTATATAGAAACCCTAACCCTAACTCCTAACCCTAAGCCTAACCTAACCCTAACCCTAACCCTAGCCGTAACCCTAACCCTAACCCTAACCCTAGCCCTAAGCCTAACCCTAACCCTAACCCTAACCTTAGCCCTAACCCTAACCCCTAACCCCTAACCGTAACGCTAACCCTAAGCCTAACCCCTAAACCCTAACCCCTAACCCTAACCATAACCCTAACCCTAACCCTAGCCGTAACCCTAACCCTAACCCTAACCCTAGCCCTAACCCTAACCCTAACCCTAACCCTAACCTTAGCCCTAACCCTAACCCCTAACCCCTAACCGTAACGCTAACCCTAAGCCTAACCCCTAAACCCTAACCCCTAACCCTAACCCTAACCCTAAACCCTAACCCTAACCCTAACCCTAACCCTAGCCCTAACCCTAGCCCTAAGTCGTACCCTAACCCTAATCCTAACCCTAACCCAACCTTAACCCTAAAACTAACCTTAGCCCTTAAAACTAACCTAATAGAAACCCTAACCCTAACTCCTAACCCTAAGCCTAACCTAACCCTAACCCTAACCCTAGCCGTAACCCTAACCCTAACCCTAACCCTAGCCCTAACCCTAACCCTAACCCTAACCTTAGCCCTAACCCTAACCCCTAACCCCTAACCGTAACGCTAACCCTAAGCCTAACCCCTAACCCCTAACCCCTAACCCTAACCCTAACCCTAAACCCTAACCCTAACCCTAACCCTAACCCTAGCCCTAACCCTAGCCCTAAGTCGTACCCTAACCCTAATCCTAACCCGAACCCAACCTTAACCCTAAAACTAACCTTAGCCCTTAAAACTAACCTAATAGAAACCCTAAACCTAACTCCTAACCCTAAGCCTAACCTAACCCTAACCCTAACCCTAGCCGTAACCCTAACCCTAACCCTAACCCTAGCCCTAACCCTAACCCTAACCTTAGCCCTAACCCTAACCCCTAACCCCTAACCGTAACGCTAACCCTAAGCCTAACCCCTAACCCCTAACCCCTAACCCTAACCATAACCCTAAACCCTAACCCTAACCCTAACCCTAGCCCTAACCCTAGCCCTAAGTCGTACCCTAACCCTAATCCTAACCCTAACGCAACCTTAACCCCATAGCTAACCTTAGCCCTTAAAACTAACCTAATAGAAACCCTAACCCTAACTCCTAACCCTAAGCCTAACCTAACCCTAACCCTAACCCTAGCCGTAACCCTAACCCTAACCCTAACCCTAGCCCTAACCCTAACCCTAACCCTAACCCTAACCTTAGCCCTAACCCTAACCCCTAACCCCTAACCGTAACGCTAACCCTAAGCCTAACCCCTAACCCCTAACCCCTAACCCTAACCCTAACCCTAACCCTAACCCTAGCCCTAACCCTAGCCCTAAGTCGTACCCTAACCCTAATCCTAACCCTAACCCAACCTTAACCCTAAAACTAACCTTAGCCCTTAAAACTAACCTAATAGAAACCCTAACCCTAACTCCTAACCCTAAGCCTAACCTAACCCTAACCCTAACCCTAGCCGTAACCCTAACCCTAACCCTAACCCTAGCCGTAACCCTAACCCTAACCCTAACCCTAACCTTAGCCCTAACCCTAACCCCTAACCCCTAACCGTAACGCTAACCCTAAGCCTAACCCCTAACCCCTAACCCCTAACCCTAACCCTAACCCTAAACCCTAACCCTAACCCTAACCCTAACCCTAGCCCTAACCCTAGCCCTAAGTCGTACCCTAACCCTAATCCTAACCCTAACGCAACCTTAACCCTATAGCTAACCTTAGCCCTTAAAACTAACCTAATAGAAACCCTAACCCTAACTCCTAACCCTAAGCCTAACCTAACCCTAACCCTAACCCTAGCCGTAACCCTAACCCTAACCCTAACCCTAGCCCTAACCCTAACCCTAACCCTAACCCTAACCTTAGCCCTAACCCTAACCCCTAACCCCTAACCGTAACGCTAACCCTAAGCCTAACCCCTAACCCCTAACCCCTAACCCTAACCCTAACCCTAAACCCTAACCCTAACCCTAACCCTAGCCCTAACCCTAGCCCTAAGTCGTACCCTAACCCTAATCCTAACCCTAACGCAACCTTAACCCTAAAACTAACCTTAGCCCTTAAAACTAACCTAATAGAAACCCTAACCCTAACTCCTAACCCTAAGCCTAACCTAACCCTAACCCTAACCCTAACCCTAGCCCTAACCCTAGCCCTAAGTCGTACCCTAACCCTAATCCTAACCCTAACCCAACCTTAACCCTAAAACTAACCTTAGCCCTTAAAACTAACCTATATAGAAACCCTAACCCTAACTCCTAACCCTAAGCCTAACCTAACCCTAACCCTAACCCTAGCCGTAACCCTAACCCTAACCCTAACCCTAGCCCTAAGCCTAACCCTAACCCTAACCCTAACCTTAGCCCTAACCCTAACCCCTAACCCCTAACCGTAACGCTAACCCTAAGCCTAACCCCTAAACCCTAACCCCTAACCCTAACCATAACCCTAAACCCTAACCCTAACCCTAAACCTAACCCTAGCCCTAACCCTAGCCCTAAGTCGTACCATAACCCTAATCCTAACCCTAACCCAACCTTAATCCTAAAACTAACCTTAGCCCTTAAAACTAACCTAATAGAAACCCTAACCCTAACCCTAACCCTAACCCTAAACCCTAACCCTAACCCTAACCCTAACCCTAGCCCTAACCCTAGCCCTAAGTCGTACCATAACCCTAATCCTAACCCTAACCCAACCTTAACCCTAAAACTAACCTTAGCCCTTAAAACTAACCTAATAGAAACCCTAACCCTAACTCCTAACCCTAAGCCTAACCTAACCCTAACCCTAACCCTAGCCGTAACCCTAACCCTAACCCTAACCCTAGCCCTAACCCTAACCCTAACCCTAACCCTAACCTTAGCCCTAACCCTAACCCCTAACCCCTAACCGTAACGCTAACCCTAAGCCTAACCCCTAACCCCTAACCCCTAACCCTAACCCTAACCCTAAACCCTAACCCTAACCCTAACCCTAACCCTAGCCCTAACCCTAGCCCTAAGTCGTACCCTAACCCTAATCCTAACCCTAACCCAACCTTAACCCTATAGCTAACCTTAGCCCTTAAAACTAACCTAATAGAAACCCTAACCCTAACTCCTAACCCTAAGCCTAACCTAACCCTAACCCTAAACCTAGCCGTAACCCTAACCCTAACCTTAACCCTAGCCCTAACCCTAACCCTAACCCTAACCCTAACCTTAGCCCTAACCCTAACCCCTAACCCCTAACCGTAACGCTAACCCTAAGCCTAACCCCTAACCCCTAACCCCTAACCCTAACCCTAACCCTAAACCCTAACCCTAACCCTAACCCTAACCCTTGCCCTAACCCTAGCCCTAAGTCGTACCCTAACCCTAATCCTAACCCTAACCCAACCTTAACCCTATAGCTAACCTTAGCCCTTAAAACTAACCTAATAGAAACCCTAACCCTAACTCCTAACCCTAAGCCTAACCTAACCCTAACCCTAACCCTAGCCGTAACCCTAACCCTAACCCTAACCCTAGCCCTAACCCTAACCCTAACCCTAACCCTAACCTTAGCCCTAACCCTAACCCCTAACCCCTAACCGTAACGCTAACCCTAAGCCTAACCCCTAACCCCTAACCCCTAACCCTAACCCTAACCCTAAACCCTAACCCTAACCCTAACCCTAACCCTAGCCCTAACCCTAGCCCTAAGTCGTACCATAACCCTAATCCTAACCCTAACCCAACCTTAACCCTAAAACTAACCTTAGCCCTTAAAACTAACCTAATAGAAACCCTAACCCTAACTCCTAACCCTAAGCCTAACCTAACCCTAACCCTAACCCTAGCCGTAACCCTAACCCTAACCCTAACCCTAGCCCTAACCCTAACACTAACCCTAACCCTAACCTTAGCCCTAACCCTAACCCCTAACCCCTAACCGTAACGCTAACCCTAAGCCTAACCCCTAACCCCTAACACCTAACCCTAACCCTAACCCTAAACCCTAACCCTAACCCTAACCCTAACCCTAGCCCTAACCCTAGCCCTAAGTCGTACCCTAACCCTAATCCTAACCCTAACGCAACCTTAACCCTATAGCTAAACTTAGCCCTTAAAACTAACCTAATAGAAACCCTAACCCTAACTCCTAACCCTAAGCCTAACCTAACCCTAACCCTAACCCTAGCCGTAACCCTAACCCTAACCCTAACCCTAGCCCTAACCCTAACCCTAACCCTAACCTTAGCCCTAACCCTAACCCCTAACCCCTAACCGTAACGCTAACCCTAAGCCTAACCCCTAACCCCTAACCCCTAACCCTAACCCTAACCCTAAACCCTAACCCTAACCCTAACCCTAACCCTAGCCCTAACCCTAGCCCTAAGTCGTACCCTAACCCTAATCCTAACCCTAACCCAACCTTAACCCTAAAACTAACCTTAGCCCTTAAAACTAACCTAATAGAAACCCTAACCCTAACTCCTAACCCTAAGCCTAACCTAACCCTAACCCTAACCCTAGCCGTAACCCTAACCCTAACCCTAACCCTAACCCTAGCCCTAACCCTAACCCTAACCCTAACCCTAACCTTAGCCCTAACCCTAACCCCTAACCCCTAACCGTAACGCTAACCCTAAGCCTAACCCCTAACCCCTAACCCCTAACCCTAACCCTAAACCCTAACCCTAACCCTAACCCTAACCCTAGCCCTAACCCTAGCCCTAAGTCGTACCCTAACCCTAATCCTAACCCGAACCCAACCTTAACCCTAAAACTAACCTTAGCCCTTAAAACTAACCTAATAGAAACCCTAAACCTAACTCCTAACCCTAAGCCTAACCTAACCCTATCCCTAACCCTAGCCGTAACCCTAACCCTAACCCTAACCTTAGCCCTAACCCTAACCCCTAACCCCTAACCGTAACGCTAACCCTAAGCCTAACCCCTAACCCCTAACCCCTAACCCTAACCCTAACCCTAACCCTAACCCTAGCCCTAACCCTAGCCCTAAGTCGTACCCTAACCCTAATCCTAACCCTAACCCAACCTTAACCCTAAAACTAACCTTAGCCCTTAAAACTAACCTAATAGAAACCCTAACCCTAACTCCTAACCCTAAGCCTAACCTAACCCTAACCCTAACCCTAGCCGTAACCCTAACCCTAGCCCTAACCCTAACCCTAACCCTAACCCTAACCTTAGCCCTAACCCTAACCCCTAACCCCTAACCGTAACGCTAACCCTAAGCCTAACCCCTAACCCCTAACCCCTAACCCTAACCCTAACCCTAAACCCTAACCCTAACCCTAACCCTAACCCTAGCCCTAACCCTAGCCCTAAGTCGTACCCTAACCCTAATCCTAACCCTAACCCAACCTTAACCCTAAAACTAACCTTAGCCCTTAAAACTAACCTAATAGAAACCCTAACCCTAACTCCTAACCCTAAGCCTAACCTAACCCTAACCCTAACCCTAGCCGTAACCCTAACCCTAACCCTAACCCTAACCCTAACCCTAACCTTAGCCCTAACCCTAACCCCTAACCCCTAACCGTAACGCTAACCCTAAGCCTAACCCCTAACCCCTAACCCCTAACCCTAACCCTAACCCTAAACCCTAACCCTAACCCTAACCCTAACCCTAGCCCTAACCCTAGCCCTAAGTCGTACCCTAACCCTAATCCTAACCCTAACGCAACCTTAACCCTATAGCTAACCTTAGCCCTTAAAACTAACCTAATAGAAACCCTAACCCTAACTCCTAACCCTAAGCCTAACCTAACCCTAACCCTAACCCTAGCCGTAACCCTAACCCTAACCCTAACACTAGCCCTAACCCTAACCCTAACCCTAACCCTAACCTTAGCCCTAACCCTAACCCCTAACCCCTAACCGTAACGCTAACCCTAAGCCTAACCCCTAACCCCTAACCCTAAACCCTAACCCTAACCCTAAACCCTAGCCCTAACCCTAGCCCTAAGTCGTACCCTAACCCTAATCCTAACCCTAACCCAACCTTAACCCTAAAACTAACCTTAGCCCTTAAAACTAACCTAATAGAAACCCTAACCCTAACTCCTAACCCTAAGCCTAACCTAACCCTAACCCTAACCCTAGCCGTAACCCTAACCCTAACCCTAACCCTAGCCCTAACCCTAACCCTAACCCTAACCCTAACCTTAGCCCTAACCCTAACCCCTAACCCCTAACCGTAACGCTAACCCTAAGCCTAACCCCTAACCCCTAACCCCTAACCCTAACCCTAACCCTAAACCCTAACCCTAACCCTAACCCTAACCCTAGCCCTAACCCTAGCCCTAAGTCGTACCCTAACCCTAATCCTAACCCTAACCCAACCTTAACCCTAAAACTAACCTTAGCCCTTAAAACTAACCTAATAGAAACCCTAACCCTAACTCCTAACCCTAAGCCTAACCTAACCCTAACCCTAACCCTAGCCGTAACCCTAACCCTAACCCTAACCCTAACCCTAGCCCTAACCCTAACCCTAACCCTAACCCTAACCTTAGCCCTAACCCTAACCCCTAACCCCTAACCGTAACGCTAACCCTAAGCCTAACCCCTAACCCCTAACCCCTAACCCTAACCCTAACCCTAAACCCTAACCCTAACCCTAACCCTAACCCTAGCCCTAACCCTAGCCCTAAGTCGTACCCTAACCCTAATCCTAACCCTAACGCAACCTTAACCCTATAGCTAACCTTAGCCCTTAAAACTAACCTAATAGAAACCCTAACCCTAACTCCTAACCCTAAGCCTAACCTAACCCTAACCCTAACCCTAGCCGTAACCCTAACCCTAACCCTAACCCTAGCCCTAACCCTAACCCTAACCCTAACCCTAACCTTAGCCCTAACCCTAACCCCTAACCCCTAACCGTAATGCTAACCCTAAGCCTAACCCCTAACCCCTAACCCCTAACCCTAACCCTAACCCTAAACCCTAACCCTAACCCTAACCCTAACCATAGCCCTAACCCTAGCCCTAAGTCGTACCATAACCCTAATCCTAACCCTAACCCAACCTTAACCCTAAAACTAACCTTAGCCCTTAAAACTAACCTAATAGAAACCCTAACCCTAACTCCTAACCCTAAGCCTAACCTAACCCTAACCCTAACCCTAGCCGTAACCCTAACCCTAACCCTAACCCTAGCCCTAACCCTAACCCTAACCCTAACCCTAAACTTAGCCCTAACCCTAACCCCTAACCCCTAACCCTAACTCCTAACCCTAAGCCTAACCCCTAACCCCTAACCCCTAACCCTAACCCTAACCCTAAACCCTAACCCTAACCCTAACCCTAACCCTAACCCTAACCCTAGCCCTAAGTCGTACCCTAACCCTAATCCTAACCCGAACCCAACCTTAACCCTAAAACTAACCTTAGCCCTTAAAACTAACCTAATAGAAACCCTAAACCTAACTCCTAACCCTAAGCCTAACCTAACCCTATCCCTAACCCTAGCCGTAACCCTAACCCTAACCCTAACCTTAGCCCTAACCCTAACCCCTAACCCCTAACCGTAACGCTAACCCTAAGCCTAACCCCTAACCCCTAACCCCTAACCCTAACCCTAACCCTAACCCTAACCCTAGCCCTAACCCTAGCCCTAAGTCGTACCCTAACCCTAATCCTAACCCTAACCCAACCTTAACCCTAAAACTAACCTTAGCCCTTAAAACTAACCTAATAGAAACCCTAACCCTAACTCCTAACCCTAAGCCTAACCTAACCCTAACCCTAACCCTAGCCGTAACCCTAAACCTAGCCCTAACCCTAACCCTAACCCTAACCCTAACCTTAGCCCTAACCCTAACCCCTAACCCCTAACCGTAACGCTAACCCTAAGCCTAACCCCTAACCCCTAACCCCTAACCCTAACCCTAACCCTAAACCCTAACCCTAACCCTAACCCTAACCCTAGCCCTAACCCTAGCCCTAAGTCGTACCCTAACCCTAATCCTAACCCTAACCCAACCTTAACCCTAAAACTAACCTTAGCCCTTAAAACTAACCTAATAGAAACCCTAACCCTAACTCCTAACCCTAAGCCTAACCTAACCCTAACCCTAACCCTAGCCGTAACCCTAACCCTAACCCTAACCCTAGCCCTAACCCTAACCCTAACCCTAACCCTAACCTTAGCCCTAACCCTAACCCCTAACCCCTAACCGTAACGCTAACCCTAAGCCTAACCCCTAACCCCTAACCCCTAACCCTAACCCTAACCCTAAACCCTAACCCTAACCCTAACCCTAACCCTAGCCCTAACCCTAGCCCTAAGTCGTACCCTAACCCTAATCCTAACCCTAACGCAACCTTAACCCTATAGCTAACCTTAGCCCTTAAAACTAACCTAATAGAAACCCTAACCCTAACTCCTAACCCTAAGCCTAACCTAACCCTAACCCTAACCCTAGCCGTAACCCTAACCCTAACCCTAACCCTAGACCTAACCCTAACCCTAACCCTAACCCTAACCTTAGCCCTAACCCTAACCCCTAACCCCTAACCGTAACGCTAACCCTAAGCCTAACCCCTAACCCCTAACCCTAAACCCTAACCCTAACCCTAAACCCTAACCCTAACCCTAACCCTAACCCTAGCCCTAACCCTAGCCCTAAGTCGTACCCTAACCCTAATCCTAACCCTAACCCAACCTTAACCCTAAAACTAACCTTAGCCCTTAAAACTAACCTAATAGAAACCCTAACCCTAACTCCTAACCCTAAGCCTAACCTAACCCTAACCCTAACCCTAGCCGTAACCCTAACCCTAACCCTAACCCTAGCCCTAACCCTAACCCTAACCCTAACCCTAACCTTAGCCCTAACCCTAACCCCTAACCCCTAACCGTAACGCTAACCCTAAGCCTAACCCCTAACCCCTAACCCCTAACCCTAACCCTAACCCTAAACCCTAACCCTAACCCTAACCCTAACCCTAGCCCTAACCCTAGCCCTAAGTCGTACCCTAACCCTAATCCTAACCCTAACCCAACCTTAACCCTAAAACTAACCTTAGCCCTTAAAACTAACCTAATAGAAACCCTAACCCTAACTCCTAACCCTAAGCCTAACCTAACCCTAACCCTAACCCTAGCCGTAACCCTAACCCTAACCCTAACCCTAGCCCTAACCCTAACCCTAACCCTAACCCTAACCTTAGCCCTAACCCTAACCCCTAACCCCTAACCGTAACGCTAACCCTAAGCCTAACCCCTAACCCCTAACCCCTAACCCTAACCCTAACCCTAAACCCTAACCCTAACCCTAACCCTAACCCTAGCCCTAACCCTAGCCCTAAGTCGTACCCTAACCCTAATCCTAACCCTAACGCAACCTTAACCCTATAGCTAACCTTAGCCCTTAAAACTAACCTAATAGAAACCCTAACCCTAACTCCTAACCCTAAGCCTAACCTAACCCTAACCCTAACCCTAGCCGTAACCCTAACCCTAACCCTAACCCTAGCCCTAACCCTAACCCTAACCTTAGCCCTAACCCTAACCCCTAACCCCTAACCGTAACGCTAACCCTAAGCCTAACCCCTAACCCCTAACCCCTAACCCTAACCCTAACCCTAAACCCTAACCCTAACCCTAACCCTAACCCTAGCCCTAACCCTAGTCCTAAGTCGTACCATAACCCTAATCCTAACCCTAACCCAACCTTAACCCTAAAACTAACCTTAGCCCTTAAAACTAACCTAATAGAAACCCTAACACTAACTCCTAACCCTAAGCCTAACCTAACCCTAACCCTAACCCTAGCCGTAACCCTAACCCTAACCCTAACCCTAGCCCTAACCCTAACCCTAACCCTAACCCTAACCTTAGCCCTAACCCTAACCCCTAACCCCTAACCGTAACGCTAACCCTAAGCCTAAACCCTAACCCCTAACCCCTAACCCTAACCCTAACCCTAAACCCTAACCCTAACCCTAACCCTAACCCTAGCCCTAACCCTAGCCCTAAGTCGTACCCTAACCCTAATCCTAACCCTAACGCAACCTTAACCCTATAGCTAACCTTAGCCCTTAAAACTAACCTAATAGAAACCCTAACCCTAACTCCTAACCCTAAGCCTAACCTAACCCTAACCCTAACCCTAGCCGTAACCCTAACCCTAACCCTAACCCTAGCCCTAACCCTAACCCTAACCCTAACCCTAACCTTAGCCCTAACCCTAACCCCTAACCCCTAACCGTAATGCTAACCCTAAGCCTAACCCCTAACCCCTAACCCCTAACCCTAACCCTAACCCTAAACCCTAACCCTAACCCTAACCCTAACCCTAGCCCTAACCCTAGCCCTAAGTCGTACCATAACCCTAATCCTAACCCTAACCCAACCTTAACCCTAAAACTAACCTTAGCCCTTAAAACTAACCTAATAGAAACCCTAACCCTAACTCCTAACCCTAAGCCTAACCTAACCCTAACCCTAACCCTAGCCGTAACCCTACCCCTAACCCTAACCCTAGCCCTAACCCTAACCCTAACCCTAACCCTAAACTTAGCCCTAACCCTAACCCCTAACCCCTAACCCTAACTCCTAACCCTAAGCCTAACCCCTAACCCCTAACCCCTAACCCTAACCCTAACCCTAAACCCTAACCCTAACCCTAACCCTAACCCTAGCCCTAACCCTAGCCCTAAGTCGTACCCTAACCCTAATCCTAACCCGAACCCAACCTTAACCCTAAAACTAACCTTAGCCCTTAAAACTAACCTAATAGAAACCCTAAACCTAACTCCTAACCCTAAGCCTAACCTAACCCTAACCCTAACCCTAGCCGTAACCCTAACCCTAACCCTAACCCTAGCCCTAACCCTAACCCTAACCCTAACCCTAACCTTAGCCCTAACCCTAACCCCTAACCCCTAACCGTAACGCTAACCCTAAGCCTAACCCCTAACCCCTAACCCCTAACCCTAACCCTAACCCTAAACCCTAACCCTAACCCTAACCCTAACCCTAGCCCTAACCCTAGCCCTAAGTCGTACCCTAACCCTAATCCTAACCCTAACCCAACCTTAACCCTAAAATTAACCTTAGCCCTTAAAACTAACCTAATAGAAACCCTAACCCTAACTCCTAACCCTAAGCCTAACCTAACCCTAACCCTAACCCTAGCCGTAACCCTAACCCTAACCCTAACCCTAGCCCTAACCCTAACCCTAACCCTAACCCTAACCTTAGCCCTAACCCTAACCCCTAACCCCTAACCGTAACGCTAACCCTAAGCCTAACCCCTAACCCCTAACCCCTAACCCTAACCCTAACCCTAACCCTAACCCTAGCCCTAACCCTAGCCCTAAGTCGTACCCTAACCCTAATCCTAACCCTAACCCAACCTTAACCCTAAAACTAACCTTAGCCCTTAAAACTAACCTAATAGAAACCCTAACCCTAACTCCTAACCCTAAGCCTAACCTAACCCTAACCCTAACCCTAGCCGTAACCCTAACCCTAACCCTAGCCCTAACCCTAACCCTAACCCTAACCTTAGCCCTAACCCTAACCCCTAACCCCTAACCGTAACGCTAACCCTAAGCCTAACCCCTAACCCCTAACCCCTAACCCTAACCCTAACCCTAAACCCTAACCCTAACCCTAACCCTAACCCTAGCCCTAACCCTAGCCCTAAGTCGTACCCTAACCCTAATCCTAACCCTAACCCAACCTTAACCCTATAGCTAACCTTAGCCCTTAAAACTAACCTAATAGAAACCCTAACCCTAACTCCTAACCCTAAGCCTAACCTAACCCTAACCCTAACCCTAGCCGTAACCCTAACCCTAACCCTAACCCTAGCCCTAACCCTAACCCTAACCCTAACCCTAACCTTAGCCCTAACCCTAACCCCTAACCCCTAACCGTAACGCTAACCCTAAGCCTAACCCCTAACCCCTAACCCCTAACCCTAACCCTAACCCTAAACCCTAACCCTAACCCTAACCCTAACCCTAGCCCTAACCCTAGCCCTAAGTCGTACCCTAACCCTAATCCTAACCCTAACCCAACCTTAACCCTAAAACTAACCTTAGCCCTTAAAACTAACCTAATAGAAACCCTAACCCTAACTCCTAACCCTAAGCCTAACCTAACCCTAACCCTAACCCTAGCCGTAACCCTAACCCTAACCCTAACCCTAGCCCTAACCCTAACCCTAACCCTAACCCTAACCTTAGCCCTAACCCTAACCCCTAACCCCTAACCGTAACGCTAACCCTAAGCCTAACCCCTAACCCCTAACCCCTAACCCTAACCCTAACCCTAAACCCTAACCCTAACCCTAACCCTAACCCTAGCCCTAACCCTAGCCCTAAGTCGTACCCTAACCCTAATCCTAACCCTAACGCAACCTTAACCCTATAGCTAACCTTAGCCCTTAAAACTAACCTAATAGAAACCCTAACCCTAACTCCTAACCCTAAGCCTAACCTAACCCTAACCCTAACCCTAGCCGTAACCCTAACCCTAACCCTAACCCTAGCCCTAACCCTAACCCTAACCCTAACCCTAACCCTAACCTTAGCCCTAACCCTAACCCCTAACCCCTAACCGTAACGCTAACCCTAAGCCTAACCCCTAACCCCTAACCCCTAACCCTAACCCTAACCCTAAACCCTAACCCTAACCCTAACCCTAACCCTAGCCCTAACCCTAGCCCTAAGTCGTACCCTAACCCTAATCCTAACCCGAACCCAACCTTAACCCTAAAACTAACCTTAGCCCTTAAAACTAACCTAATAGAAACCCTAAACCTAACTCCTAACCCTAAGCCTAACCTAACCCTAACCCTAACCCTAGCCGTAACCCTAACCCTAACCCTAACCCTAGCCCTAACCCTAACCCTAACCCTAACCCTAACCTTAGCCCTAACCCTAACCCCTAACCCCTAACCGTAACGCTAACCCTAAGCCTAACCCCTAACCCCTAACCCCTAACCCTAACCATAACCCTAAACCCTAACCCTAACCCTAACCCTAGCCCTAAGTCGTACCCTAACCCTAATCCTAACCCTAACGCAACCTTAACCCTATAGCTAACCTTAGCCCTTAAAACTAACCTAATAGAAACCCTAACCCTAACTCCTAACCCTAAGCCTAACCTAACCCTAACCCTAGCCGTAACCCTAACCCTAACCCTAACCCTAGCCCTAACCCTAACCCTAACCCTAACCCTAACCTTAGCCCTAACCCTAACCCCTAACCCCTAACCGTAACGCTAACCCTAAGCCTAACCCCTAACCCCTAACCCCTAACCCTAACCCTAACCCTAACCCTAACCCTAGCCCTAACCCTAGCCCTAAGTCGTACCATAACCCTAATCCTAACCCTAACCCAACCTTAACCCTAAAACTAACCTTAGCCCTTAAAACTAACCTAATAGAAACCCTAACCCTAACTCCTAACCCTAAGCCTAACCTAACCCTAACCCTAACCCTAGCCGTAACCCTACCCCTAACCCTAACCCTAGCCCTAACCCTAACCCTAACCCTAACCCTAAACTTAGCCCTAACCCTAACCCCTAACCCCTAACCCTAACTCCTAACCCTAAGCCTAACCCCTAACCCCTAACCCCTAACCCTAACCCTAACCCTAAACCCTAACCCTAACCCTAACCCTAACCCTAGCCCTAACCCTAGCCCTAAGTCGTACCCTAACCCTAATCCTAACCCGAACCCAACCTTAACCCTAAAACTAACCTTAGCCCTTAAAACTAACCTAATAGAAACCCTAAACCTAACTCCTAACCCTAAGCCTAACCTAACCCTAACCCTAACCCTAGCCGTAACCCTAACCCTAACCCTAACCCTAGCCCTAACCCTAACCCTAACCCTAACCCTAACCTTAGCCCTAACCCTAACCCCTAACCCCTAACCGTAACGCTAACCCTAAGCCTAACCCCTAACCCCTAACCCCTAACCCTAACCCTAACCCTAAACCCTAACCCTAACCCTAACCCTAACCCTAGCCCTAACCCTAGCCCTAAGTCGTACCCTAACCCTAATCCTAACCCTAACCCAACCTTAACCCTAAAATTAACCTTAGCCCTTAAAACTAACCTAATAGAAACCCTAACCCTAACTCCTAACCCTAAGCCTAACCTAACCCTAACCCTAACCCTAGCCGTAACCCTAACCCTAACCCTAACCCTAGCCCTAACCCTAACCCTAACCCTAACCCTAACCTTAGCCCTAACCCTAACCCCTAACCCCTAACCGTAACGCTAACCCTAAGCCTAACCCCTAACCCCTAACCACTAACCCTAACCCTAACCCTAACCCTAACCCTAGCCCTAACCCTAGCCCTAAGTCGTACCCTAACCCTAATCCTAACCCTAACCCAACCTTAACCCTAAAACTAACCTTAGCCCTTAAAACTAACCTAATAGAAACCCTAACCCTAACTCCTAACCCTAAGCCTAACCTAACCCTAACCCTAACCCTAGCCGTAACCCTAACCCTAACCCTAGCCCTAACCCTAACCCTAACCCTAACCTTAGCCCTAACCCTAACCCCTAACCCCTAACCGTAACGCTAACCCTAAGCCTAACCCCTAACCCCTAACCCCTAACCCTAACCCTAACCCTAAACCCTAACCCTAACCCTAACCCTAACCCTAGCCCTAACCCTAGCCCTAAGTCGTACCCTAACCCTAATCCTAACCCTAACCCAACCTTAACCCTATAGCTAACCTTAGCCCTTAAAACTAACCTAATAGAAACCCTAACCCTAACTCCTAACCCTAAGCCTAACCTAACCCTAACCCTAACCCTAGCCGTAACCCTAACCCTAACCCTAACCCTAGCCCTAACCCTAACCCTAACCCTAACCCTAACCTTAGCCCTAACCCTAACCCCTAACCCCTAACCGTAACGCTAACCCTAAGCCTAACCCCTAACCCCTAACCCCTAACCCTAACCCTAACCCTAAACCCTAACCCTAACCCTAACCCTAACCCTAGCCCTAACCCTAGCCCTAAGTCGTACCCTAACCCTAATCCTAACCCTAACCCAACCTTAACCCTAAAACTAACCTTAGCCCTTAAAACTAACCTAATAGAAACCCTAACCCTAACTCCTAACCCTAAGCCTAACCTAACCCTAACCCTAACCCTAGCCGTAACCCTAACCCTAACCCTAACCCTAGCCCTAACCCTAACCCTAACCCTAACCCTAACCTTAGCCCTAACCCTAACCCCTAACCCCTAACCGTAACGCTAACCCTAAGCCTAACCCCTAACCCCTAACCCCTAACCCTAACCCTAACCCTAAACCCTAACCCTAACCCTAACCCTAACCCTAGCCCTAACCCTAGCCCTAAGTCGTACCCTAACCCTAATCCTAACCCTAACGCAACCTTAACCCTATAGCTAACCTTAGCCCTTAAAACTAACCTAATAGAAACCCTAACCCTAACTCCTAACCCTAAGCCTAACCTAACCCTAACCCTAACCCTAGCCGTAACCCTAACCCTAACCCTAACCCTAGCCCTAACCCTAACCCTAACCCTAACCCTAACCCTAACCTTAGCCCTAACCCTAACCCCTAACCCCTAACCGTAACGCTAACCCTAAGCCTAACCCCTAACCCCTAACCCCTAACCCTAACCCTAACCCTAAACCCTAACCCTAACCCTAACCCTAACCCTAGCCCTAACCCTAGCCCTAAGTCGTACCCTAACCCTAATCCTAACCCGAACCCAACCTTAACCCTAAAACTAACCTTAGCCCTTAAAACTAACCTAATAGAAACCCTAAACCTAACTCCTAACCCTAAGCCTAACCTAACCCTAACCCTAACCCTAGCCGTAACCCTAACCCTAACCCTAACCCTAGCCCTAACCCTAACCCTAACCCTAACCCTAACCTTAGCCCTAACCCTAACCCCTAACCCCTAACCGTAACGCTAACCCTAAGCCTAACCCCTAACCCCTAACCCCTAACCCTAACCATAACCCTAAACCCTAACCCTAACCCTAACCCTAGCCCTAAGTCGTACCCTAACCCTAATCCTAACCCTAACGCAACCTTAACCCTATAGCTAACCTTAGCCCTTAAAACTAACCTAATAGAAACCCTAACCCTAACTCCTAACCCTAAGCCTAACCTAACCCTAACCCTAGCCGTAACCCTAACCCTAACCCTAACCCTAGCCCTAACCCTAACCCTAACCCTAACCCTAACCTTAGCCCTAACCCTAACCCCTAACCCCTAACCGTAACGCTAACCCTAAGCCTAACCCCTAACCCCTAACCCCTAACCCTAACCCTAACCCTAACCCTAACCCTAGCCCTAACCCTAGCCCTAAGTCGTACCCTAACCCTAATCCTAACCCTAACCCAACCTTAACCCTAAAACTAACCTTAGCCCTTAAAACTAACCTAATAGAAACCCTAACCCTAACTCCTAACCCTAAGCCTAACCTAACCCTAACCCTAACCCTAGCCGTAACCCTAACCCTAACCCTAACCCTAGCCCTAACCCTAACCCTAACCCTAACCCTAACCTTAGCCCTAACCCTAACCCCTAACCCCTAACCGTAACGCTAACCCTAAGCCTAACCCCTAACCCCTAACCCCTAACCCTAACCCTAACCCTAAACCCTAACCCTAACCCTAACCCTAACCCTAGCCCTACCCCTAGCCCTAAGTCGTACCCTAACCCTAATCCTAACCCTAACGCAACCTTAACCCTATAGCTAACCTTAGCCCTTAAAACTAACCTAATAGAAACCCTAACCCTAACTCCTAACCCTAAGCCTAACCTAACCCTAACCCTAACCCTAGCCGTAACCCTAACCCTAACCCTAACCCTAGCCCTAACCCTAACCCTAACCCTAACCCTAACCTTAGCCCTAACCCTAACCCCTAACCCCTAACCGTAACGCTAACCCTAAGCCTAACCCCTAACCCCTAACCCCTAACCCTAACCCTAACCCTAAACCCTAACCCTAACCCTAACCCTAGCCCTAACCCTAGCCCTAAGTCGTACCATAACCCTAATCCTAACCCTAACCCAACCTTAACCCTAAAACTAACCTTAGCCCTTAAAACTAACCTAATAGAAACCCTAACCCTAACTCCTAACCCTAAGCCTAACCTAACCCTAACCCTAACCCTAACCCTAGCCCTAACCCTAGCCCTAAGTCGTACCCTAACCCTAATCCTAACCCTAACCCAACCTTAACCCTAAAACTAACCTTAGCCCTTAAAACTAACCTAATAGAAACCCTAACCCTAACTCCTAACCCTAAGCCTAACCTAACCCTAACCCTAACCCTAGCCGTAACCCTAACCCTAACCCTAACCCTAGCCCTAAGCCTAACCCTAACCCTAACCCTAACCTTAGCCCTAACCCTAACCCCTAACCCCTAACCGTAACGCTAACCCTAAGCCTAACCCCTAAACCCTAACCCCTAACCCTAACCATAACCCTAAACCCTAACCCTAACCCTAACCCTAACCCTAGCCCTAACCCTAGCCCTAAGTCGTACCATAACCCTAATCCTAACCCTAACCCAACCTTAATCCTAAAACTAACCTTAGCCCTTAAAACTAACCTAATAGAAACCCTAACCCTAACTCCTAACCCTAAGCCTAACCTAACCCTAACCCTAACCCTAACCCTAGCCCTAACCCTAGCCCTAAGTCGTACCCTAACCCTAATCCTAACCCTAACCCAACCTTAACCCTAAAACTAACCTTAGCCCTTAAAACTAACCTAATAGAAACCCTAACCCTAACTCCTAACCCTAAGCCTAACCTAACCCTAACCCTAACCCTAGCCGTAACCCTAACCCTAACCCTAACCCTAGCCCTAACCCTAACCCTAACCTTAGCCCTAACCCTAACCCCTAACCCCTAACCGTAACGCTAACCCTAAGCCTAACCCCTAACCCCTAACCCCTATCCCTAACCATAACCCAAAACCCTAACCCTAACCCTAACCCTAACCCTAGCCCTAACCCTAGCCCTAAGTCGTACCCTAACCCTAATCCTAACCCGAACCCAACCTTAACCCTAAAACTAACCTTAGCCCTTAAAACTAACCTAATAGAAACCCTAACCCTAACTCCTAACCCTAAGCCTAACCTAACCCTAACCCTAACCCTAGCCGTAACCCTAACCCTAACCCTAACCCTAGCCCTAACCCTAACCCTAACCCTAACCCTAACCTTAGCCCTAACCCTAACCCCTAACCCCTAACCGTAACGCTAACCCTAAGCCTAACCCCTAACCCCTAACCCCTAACCCTAACCCTAACCCTAAACCCTAACCCTAACCCTAACCCTAACCCTAGCCCTAACCCTAGCCCTAAGTCGTACCCTAACCCTAATCCTAACCCTAACGCAACCTTAACCCTATAGCTAACCTTAGCCCTTAAAACTAACCTAATAGAAACCCTAACCCTAACTCCTAACCCTAAGCCTAACCTAACCCTAACCCTAACCCTAGCCGTAACCCTAACCCTAACCCTAACCCTAGCCCTAACCCTAACCCTAACCCTAACCCTAACCTTAGCCCTAACCCTAACCCCTAACCCCTAACCGTAACGCTAACCCTAAGCCTAACCCCTAACCCCTAACCCCTAACCCTAACCCTAACCCTAAACCCTAACCCTAACCCTAACCCTAACCCTAGCCCTAACCCTAGCCCTAAGTCGTACCCTAACCCTAATCCTAACCCTAACGCAACCTTAACCCTATAGCTAACCTTAGCCCTTAAAACTAACCTAATAGAAACCCTAACCCTAACTCCTAACCCTAAGCCTAACCTAACCCTAACCCTAACCCTAGCCGTAACCCTAACCCTAACCCTAACCCTAGCCCTAACCCTAACCCTAACCCTAACCCTAACCTTAGCCCTAACCCTAACCCCTAACCCCTAACCGTAACGCTAACCCTAAGCCTAACCCCTAACCCCTAACCCCTAACCCTAACCCTAACCCTAAACCCTAACCCTAACCCTAACCCTAACCCTAGCCCTAACCCTAGCCCTAAGTCGTACCCTAACCCTAATCCTAACCTGAACCCAACCTTAACCCTAAAACTAACCTTAGCCCTTAAAACTAACCTAATAGAAACCCTAAACCTAACTCCTAACCCTAAGCCTAACCTAACCCTAACCCTAACCCTAGCCGTAACCCTAACCCTAACCCTAACCCTAGCCCTAACCCTAACCCTAACCCTAACCCTAACCTTAGCCCTAACCCTAACCCCTAACCCCTAACCGTAACGCTAACCCTAAGCCTAACCCCTAACCCCTAACCCCTAACCCTAACCCTAACACTAAACCCTAAACCCTAACCCTAACCCTAACCCTAACCCTAGCCCTAACCCTAGCCCTAAGTCGTACCCTAACCCTAATCCTAACCCGAACCCAACCTTAACCCTAAAACTAACCTTAGCCCTTAAAACTAACCTAATAGAAACCCTAAACCTAACTCCTAACCCTAAGCCTAACCTAACCCTAACCCTAACCCTAGCCGTAACCCTAACCCTAACCCTAACCCTAGCCCTAACCCTAACCCTAACCCTAACCCTAACCTTAGCCCTAACACTAACCCCTAACCCCTAACCGTAACGCTAACCCTAAGCCTAACCCCTAACCCCTAACCCCTAACCCTAACCCTAACCCTAACCCTAACCCTAACCCTAGCCCTACCCCTAGCCCTAAGTCGTACCCTAACCCTAATCCTAACCCTAACCCAACCTTAACCCTAAAACTAACCTTAGCCCTTAAAACTAACCTAATAGAAACCCTAACCCTAACTCCTAACCCTAAGCCTAACCTAACCCTAACCCTAGCCGTAACCCTAACCCTAACCCTAACCCTAGCCCTAACCCTAACCCTAACCCTAACCCTAACCTTAGCCCTAACCCTAACCCCTAACCCCTAACCGTAACGCTAACCCTAAGCCTAACCCCTAACCCCTAACCCTAACCCTAACCCTAAACCCTAACCCTAACCCTAACCCTAACCCTAGCCCTAACCCTAGCCCTAAGTCGTACCCTAACCCTAATCCTAACCCTAACCCAACCTTAACCCTAAAACTAACCTTAGCCCTTAAAACTAACCTAATAGAAACCCTAACCCTAACTCCTAACCCTAAGCCTAACCTAACCCTAACCCTAACCCTAGCCGTAACCCTAACCCTAACCCTAACCCTAGCCCTAACCCTAACCCTAACCCTAACCCTAACCTTAGCCCTAACCCTAACCCCTAACCCCTAACCGTAACGCTAACCCTAAGCCTAACCCCTAACCCCTAACCCCTAACCCTAACCCTAACCCTAAACCCTAACCCTAACCCTAACCCTAACCCTAGCCCTAACCCTAGCCCTAAGTCGTACCCTAACCCTAATCCTAACCCTAACGCAACCTTAACCCTATAGCTAACCTTAGCCCTTAAAACTAACCTAATAGAAACCCTAACCCTAACTCCTAACCCTAAGCCTAACCTAACCCTAACCCTAACCCTAGCCGTAACCCTAACCCTAACCCTAACCCTAGCCCTAACCCTAACCCTAACCCTAACCTTAGCCCTAACCCTAACCCCTAACCCCGAACCGTAACGCTAACCCTAAGCCTAACCCCTAACCCCTAACCCCTAACCCTAACCCTAACCCTAAACCCTAACCCTAACCCTAACCCTAACCCTAGCCCTAACCCTAGCCCTCAGTCGTACCATAACCCTAATCCTAACCCTAACCCAACCTTAACCCTAAAACTAACCTTAGCCCTTAAAACTAACCTAATAGAAACCCTAACCCTAACTCCTAACCCTAAGCCTAACCTAACCCTAACCCTAACCCTAGCCGTAACCCTAACCCTAACCCTAACCCTAGCCCTAACCCTAACCCTAACCCTAACCCTAACCTTAGCCCTAACCCTAACCCCTAACCCCTAACCGTAACGCTAACCCTAAGCCTAACCCCTAACCCCTAACCCCTAACCCTAACCCTAACCCTAAACCCTAACCCTAACCCTAACCCTAACCCTAGCCCTAACCCTAGCCCTAAGTCGTACCCTAACCCTAATCCTAACCCTAACCCAACCTTAACCCTAAAACTAACCTTAGCCCTTAAAACTAACCTAATAGAAACCCTAACCCTAACTCCTAACCCTAAGCCTAACCTAACCCTAACCCTAACACTAGCCGTAACCCTAACCCTAACCCTAACCCTAGCCCTAACCCTAACCCTAACCCTAACCCTAACCTTAGCCCTAACCCTAACCCCTAACCCCTAACCGTAACGCTAACCCTAAGCCTAACCCCTAACCCCTAACCCCTAACCCTAACCCTAACCCTAAACCCTAACCCTAACCCTAACCCTAGCCCTAACCCTAAGTCGTACCCTAACCCTAATCCTAACCCTAACGCAACCTTAACCCTAAAACTAACCTTAGCCCTTAAAACTAACCTAATAGAAACCCTAACCCTAACTCCTAACCCTAAGCCTAACCTAACCCTAACCCTAACCCTAGCCGTAACCCTAACCCTAACCCTAACCCTAGCCCTAACCCTAACCCTAACCCTAACCCTAACCTTAGCCCTAACCCTAACCCCTAACCCCTAACCGTAACGCTAACCCTAAGCCTAACCCCTAACCCCTAACCCCTAACCCTAACCCTAACCCTAAACCCTAAACCCTAACCCTAACCCTAACCCTAACCCTAGCCCTAACCCTAGCCCTAAGTCGTACCCTAACCCTAATCCTAACCCGAACCCAACCTTAACCCTAAAACTAACCTTAGCCCTTAAAACTAACCTAATAGAAACCCTAACCCTAACTCCTAACCCTAAGCCTAACCTAACCCTAACCCTAGCCGTAACCCTAACCCTAACCCTAGCCCTAGCCCTAACCCTAACCCTAACCCTAACCCTAACCTTAGCCCTAACCCTAACCCCTAACCCCTAACCGTAACGCTAACCCTAAGCCTAACCCCTAACCCCTAACCCCTAACCCTAACCCTAACCCTAAACCCTAACCCTAACCCTAACCCTAACCCTAGCCCTAACCCTAGCCCTAAGTCGTACCCTAACCCTAATCCTAACCCTAACCCAACCTTAACCCTAAAACTAACCTTAGCCCTTAAAACTAACCTAATAGAAACCCTAACCCTAACTCCTAACCCTAAGCCTAACCTAACCCTAACCCTAACCCTAGCCGTAACCCTAACCCTAACCCTAACCCTAGCCCTAACCCTAACCCTAACCCTAACCCTAACCTTAGCCCTAACCCTAACCCCTAACCCCTAACCGTAACGCTAACCCTAAGCCTAACCCCTAACCCCTAACCCCTAACCCTAACCCTAACCCTAAACCCTAACCCTAACCCTAACCCTAACCCTAGCCCTAACCCTAGCCCTAAGTCGTACCCTAACCCTAATCCTAACCCTAACGCAACCTTAACCCTATAGCTAACCTTAGCCCTTAAAACTAACCTAATAGAAACCCTAACCCTAACTCCTAACCCTAAGCCTAACCTAACCCTAACCCTAACCCTAGCCGTAACCCTAACCCTAACCCTAACCCTAGCCCTAACCCTAACCCTAACCCTAACCCTAACCCCTAACCCCTAACCGTAACGCTAACCCTAAGCCTAACCCCTAACCCCTAACGCCTAACCCTAACCCTAACCCTAAACCCTAACCCTAACCCTAACCCTAACCCTAGCCCTAACCCTAGCCCTAAGTCTTACCATAACCCTAATCCTAACCCGAACCCAACCTTAACCCTAAAACTAACCTTAGCCCTTAAAACTAACCTAATAGAAACCCTAACCCTAACTCCTAACCCTAAGCCTAACCTAACCCTAACCCTAGCCGTAACCCTAACCCTAACCCTAACCCTAGCCCTAACCCTAACCCTAACCCTAACCCTAACCTTAGCCCTAACCCTAACCCCTAACCCCTAACCGTAACGCTAACCCTAAGCCTAACTACTAACCCCTAACCCCTAACCCTAACCTTAACCCTAAACCCTAACCCTAACCCTAACCCTAACCCTAGCCCTAACCCTAGCCCTAAGTCGTACCCTAACCCTAATCCTAACCCTAACCCAACCTTAACCCTAAAACTAACCTTAGCCCTTAAAACTAACCTAATAGAAACCCTAACCCTAACTCCTAACCCTAAGCCTAACCTAACCCTAACCCTAGCCGTAACCCTAACCCTAACCCTAACCCTAGCCCTAACCCTAACCCTAACCCTAACCCTAACCTTAGCCCTAACCCTAACCCCTAACCCCTAACCGTAACGCTAACCCTAAGCCTAACTACTAACCCCTAACCCCTAACCCTAACCCTAACCCTAAACCCTAACCCTAACCCTAACCCTAACCCTAGCCCTAAGTCGTACCATAACCCTAATCCTAACCCGAACCCAACCTTAACCCTAAAACTAACCTTAGCCCTTAAAACTAACCTAATAGAAACCCTAACCCTAACTCCTAACCCTAAGCCTAACCTAACCCTAACCCTAGCCGTAACCCTAACCCTAACCCTAACCCTAGCCCTAACCCTAACCCTAACCCTAACCCTAACCTTAGCCCTAACCCTAACCCCTAACCCCTAACCGTAACGCTAACCCTAAGCCTAACTACTAACCCCTAACCCCTAACCCTAACCCTAACCCTAAACCCTAACCCTAACCCTAACCCTAACCCTAGCCCTAACCCTAGCCCTAAGTCATACCCTAACCCTAATCCTAACCCTAACCCAACCTTAACCCTAAAACTAACCTTAGCCCTTAAAACTAACCTAATAGAAACCCTAACCCTAACTCCTAACCCTAAGCCTAACCTAACCCTAACCCTAGCCGTAACCCTAACCCTAACCCTAACCCTAGCCCTAACCCTAACCCTAACCCTAACCTTAGCCCTAACCCTAACCCCTAACCCCTAACCGTAACGCTAACCCTAAGCCTAACTACTAACCCCTAACCCCTAACCCTAACCCTAACCCTAAACCCTAACCCTAACCCTAACCCTAACCCTAGCCCTAACCCTAGCCCTAAGTCGTACCCTAACCCTAACCCTAACCCTAACCCAACCTTAACCCTAAAACTAACCTTAGCCCTTAAAACTAACCTAATAGAAACCCTAACCCTAACTCCTAACCCTAAGCCTAACCTAACCCTAACCCTAACCCTAGCCGTAACCCTAACCCTAACCCTAACCCTAGCCCTAACCCTAACCCTAACCCTAACCCTAACCTTAGCCCTAACCCTAACCCCTAACCCCTAACCGTAACGCTAACCCTAAGCCTAACCCCTAACCCCTAACGCCTAACCCTAACCCTAACCCTAAACCCTAACCCTAACCCTAACCCTAACCCTAGCCCTAAGTCGTACCATAACCCTAATCCTAACCCTAACCCATCCTTAACCCTAAAACTAACCTTAGCCCTTAAAACTAACCTAATAGAAACCCTAACCCTAACTCCTAACCCTAAGCCTAACCTAACCCTAACCCTAACCCTAGCCGTAACCCTAACCCTAACCCTAACCCTAGCCATAACCCTAACCCTAACCCTAACCTTAGCCCTAACCCTAACCCCTAACCCCTAACCGTAACGCTAACCCTAAGCCTAACCCCTAACCCCTAACCCCTAACCCTAACCCTAACCCTAAACCCTAACCCTAACCCTAACCCTAACCCTAGCCCTAACCCTAGCCCTAAGTCGTACCCTAACCCTAATCCTAACCCTAACGCAACCTTAACCCTAAAACTAACCTTAGCCCTTAAAACTAACCTAATAGAAACCCTAACCCTAACTCCTAACCCTAAGCCTAACCTAACCCTAACCCTAACCCTAGCCGTAACCCTAACCCTAACCCTAACCCTAGCCCTAACCCTAACCCTAACCCTAACCCTAACCTTAGCCCTAACCCTAACCCCTAACCCCTAACCGTAACGCTAACCCTAAGCCTAACCCCTAACCCCTAACCCCTAACCCTAACCCTAACCCTAAACCCTAACCCTAACCCTAACCCTAACCCTAGCCCTAACCCTAGTCCTAAGTCGTACCATAACCCTAATCCTAACCCTAACCCAACCTTAACCCTAAAACTAACCTTAGCCCTTAAAACTAACCTAATAGAAACCCTAACCCTAACTCCTAACCCTAAGCCTAACCTAACCCTAACCCTAACCCTAGCCGTAACCCTAACCCTAACCCTAACCCTAGCCCTAACCCTAACCCTAACCCTAACCCTAACCTTAGCCCTAACCCTAACCCCTAACCCCTAACAGTAACGCTAACCCTAAGCCTAACCCCTAACCCCTAACCCCTAACCCTAACCCTAACCCTAAACCCTAACCCTAACCCTAACCCTAACCCTAGCCCTAACCCTAGCCCTAAGTCGTACCCTAACCCTAACCCTAACGCAACCTTAACCCTATAGCTAACCTTAGCCCTTAAAACTAACCTAATAGAAACCCTAACCCTAACTCCTAACCCTAAGCCTAACCTAACCCTAACCCTAACCCTAGCCGTAACCCTAACCCTAACCCTAACCCTAGCCCTAACCCTAACCCTAACCCTAACCCTAACCTTAGCCCTAACCCTAACCCCTAACCCCTAACCGCAACGCTAACCCTAAGCCTAACCCCTAACCCCTAACCCCTAACCCTAACCCTAACCCTAAACCCTAACCCTAACCCTAACCCTAACCCTAGCCCTAACCCTAGCCCTAAGTCGTACCCTAACCCTAATCCTAACCCGAACCCAACCTTAACCCTAAAACTAACCTTAGCCCTTAAAACTAACCTAATAGAAACCCTAAACCTAACTCCTAACCCTAAGCCTAACCTAACCCTAACCCTAACCCTAGCCGTAACCCTAACCCTAACCCTAACCCTAGCCCTAACCCTAACCCTAACCCTAACCCTAACCTTAGCCCTAACCCTAACCCCTAACCCCTAACCGTAACGCTAACCCTAAGCCTAACCCCTAACCCCTAACCCCTAACCCTAACCCTAACCCTAATCCCTAACCCTAACCCTAACCCTAACCCTAGCCCTAACCCTAGCCCTAAGTCGTACCCTAACCCTAATCCTAACCCTAACGCAACCTTAACCCTATAGCTAACCTTAGCCCTTAAAACTAACCTAATAGAAACCCTAACCCTAACTCCTAACCCTAAGCCTAACCTAACCCTAACCCTAACCCTAGCCCTAACCCTAACCCTAACCCTAACCCTAGCCCTAACCCTAACCCTAACCCTAACCCTAACCTTAGCCCTAACCCTAACCCCTAACCCCTAACCGTAACGCTAACCCTAAGCCTAACCCCTAACCCCTAACCCCTAACCCTAACCCTAACCCTAAACCCTAACCCTAACCCTAACCCTAACCCTAGCCCTAACCCTAGCCCTAAGTCGTACCATAACCCTAATCCTAACCCTAACCCAACCTTAACCCTAAAACTAACCTTAGCCCTTAAAACTAACCTAATAGAAACCCTAACCCTAACTCCTAACCCTAAGCCTAACCTAACCCTAACCCTAACCCTAACCCTAGCCCTAACCCTAGCCCTAAGTCGTACCCTAACCCTAATCCTAACCCTAACCCAACCTTAACCCTAAAACTAACCTTAGCCCTTAAAACTAACCTAATAGAAACCCTAACCCTAACTCCTAACCCTAAGCCTAACCTAACCCTAACCCTAACCCTAGCCGTAACCCTAACCCTAACCCTAACCCTAGCCCTAACCCTAACCCTAACCTTAGCCCTAACTTTAACCCCTAACCCCTAACCGTAACGCTAACCCTAAGCCTAACCCCTAACCCCTAACCCCTAACCCTAACCATAACCCTAAACCCTAACCCTAACCCTAACCCTAACCCTAGCCCTAACCCTAGCCCTAAGTCGTACCCTAACCCTAATCCTAACCCTAACGCAACCTTAACCCTAAAACTAACCTTAGCCCTTAAAATTAACCTAATAGAAACCCTAACCCTAACTCCTAACCCTAAGCCTAACCTAACCCTAACCCTAACCCTAGCCGTAACCCTAACCCTAACCCTAACCCTAGCCCTAACCCTAACCCTAACCCTAACCCTAACCTTAGCCCTAACCCTAACCCCTAACCCCTAACCGTAACGCGAACCCTAAGCCTAACCCCTAACCCCTAACCCCTATCCCTAACCATAACCCTAAACCCTAACCCTAACCCTAACCCTAACCCTAGCCCTAACCCTAGCCCTAAGTCGTACCCTAACCCTAATCCTAACCCTAACCCAACCTTAACCCTAAAACTAACCTTAGCCCTTAAAACTAACCTAATAGAAACCCTAACCCTAACTCCTAACCCTAAGCCTAACCTAACCCTAACCCTAACCCTAGCCGTCACCCTAACCCTAACCCTAACCCTAGCCCTAACCCTAACCCTAACCCTAACCCTAACCTTAGCCCTAACCCTAACCCCTAACCCCTAACCGTAACGCTAACCCTAAGCCTAACCCCTAACCCCTAACCCCTAACCCTAACCCTAACCCTAACCCTAACCCTAGCCCTAACCCTAGCCCTAAGTCGTACCCTAACCCTAATCCTAACCCTAACCCAACCTTAACCCTAAAACTAACCTTAGCCCTTAAAACTAACCTAATAGAAACCCTAACCCTAACTCCTAACCCTAAGCCTAACCTAACCCTAACCCTAACCCTAGCCGTAACCCTAACCCTAGCCCTAACCCTAACCCTAACCCTAACCCTTACCTTAGCCCTAACCCTAACCCCTAACCCCTAACCGTAACGCTAACCCTAAGCCTAACCCCTAACCCCTAACCCCTAACCCTAACCCTAACCCTAAACCCTAACCCTAACCCTAACCCTAACCCTAGCCCTAACCCTAGCCCTAAGTCGTACCCTAACCCTAATCCTAACCCTAACCCAACCTTAACCCTAAAACTAACCTTAGCCCTTAAAACTAACCTAATAAAAACCCTAACCCTAACTCCTAACCCTAAGCCTAACCTAACCCTAACCCTAACCCTAGCCCTAACCCTAACCCTAACCCTAACCCTAACCTTAGCCCTAACCCTAACCCCTAACCCCTAACCGTAACGCTAACCCTAAGCCTAACCCCTAACCCCTAACCCCTAACCCTAACCCTAACCCTAAACCCTAACCCTAACCCTAACCCTAACCCTAGCCCTAACCCTAGCCCTAAGTCGTACCCTAACCCTAATCCTAACCCTAATGCAACCTTAACCCTATAGCTAACCTTAGCCCTTAAAACTAACCTAATAGAAACCCTAACCCTAACTCCTAACCCTAAGCCTAACCTAACCCTAACCCTAACCCTAGCCGTAACCCTAACCCTAACCCTAACCCTAGCCCTAACCCTAACCTTAGCCCTAACCCTAACCCCTAACCCCTAACCGTAACGCTAACCCTAAGCCTAACCCCTAACCCCTAACGCCTAACCCTAACCCTAACCCTAAACCCTAACCCTAACCCTAACCCTAACCCTAGCCCTAACCCTAGCCCTAAGTCGTACCATAACCCTAATCCTAACCCTAACCCAACCTTAACCCTAAAACTAACCTTAGCCCTTAAAACTAACCTAATAGAAACCCTAACCCTAACTCCTAACCCTAAGCCTAACCTAACCCTAACCCTAACCCTAGCCGTAACCCTAACCCTAACCCTAACCCTAGCCCTAACCCTAACCCTAACCCTAACCCTAACCTTAGCCCTAACCCTAACCCCTAACCCCTAACCGTAACGCTAACCCTAAGCCTAACCCCTAACCCCTAACCCCTAACCCTAACCCTAACCCTAAACCCTAACCCTAACCCTAACCCTAACCCTAGCCCTAACCCTAGCCCTAAGTCGTACCCTAACCCTAATCCTAACCCTAACGCAACCTTAACCCTATAGCTAACCTTAGCCCTTAAAACTAACCTAATAGAAACCCTAACCCTAACTCCTAACCCTAAGCCTAACCTAACCCTAACCCTAACCCTAGCCGTAACCCTAACCCTAACCCTAACCCTAGCCCTAACCCTAACCCTAACCCTAACCTTAGCCCTAACCCTAACCCCTAACCCCTAACCGTAACGCTAACCCTAAGCCTAACCCCTAACCCCTAACCCCTAACCCTAACCCTAACCCTAAACCCTAACCCTAACCCTAACCCTAACCCTAGCCCTAACCCTAGTCCTAAGTCGTACCATAACCCTAATCCTAACCCTAACCCAACCTTAACCCTAAAACTAACCTTAGCCCTTAAAACTAACCTAATAGAAACCCTAACCCTAACTCCTAACCCTAAGCCTAACCTAACCCTAACCCTAACCCTAGCCGTAACCCTAACCCTAACCCTAACCTTAGCCCTAACCCTAACCCCTAACCCCTAACCGTAACGCTAACCCTAAGCCTAACCCCTAACCCCTAACCCCTAACCCTAACCCTAACCCTAAACCCTAACCCTAACCCTAACCCTAGCCCTAACGCTAGCCCTAAGTCGTACCCTAACCCTAATCCTAACCCTAACGCAACCTTAACCCTATAGCTAACCTTAGCCCTTAAAACTAACCTAATAGAAACCCTAACCCTAACTCCTAACCCTAAGCCTAACCTAACCCTAACCCTAACCCTAGCCGTAACCCTAACCCTAACCCTAACCCTAGCCCTAACCCTAACCCTAACCCTAACCCTAACCTTAGCCCTAACCCTAACCCCTAACCCCTAACCGTAACGCTAACCCTAAGCCTAACCCCTAACCCCTAACCCCTAACCCTAACCCTAACCCTAACCCTAACCCTAGCCCTAACCCTAGCCCTAAGTCGTACCCTAACCCTAATCCTAACCCGAACCCAACCTTAACCCTAAAACTAACCTTAGCCCTTAAAACTAACCTAATAGAAACCCTAACCCTAACTCCTAACCCTAAGCCTAACCTAACCCTAACCCTAACCCTAGCCGTAACCCTAACCCTAACCCTAACCCTAGCCCTAACCCTAACCCTAACCCTAACCCTAACCTTAGCCCTAACCCTAACCCCTAACCCCTAACCGTAACGCTAACCCTAAGCCTAACCCCTAACCCCTAACCCCTAACCCTAACCCTAACCCTAAACCCTAACCCTAACCCTAACCCTAACCCTAGCCCTAACCCTAGCCCTAAGTCGTACCCTAACCCTAATCCTAACCCTAACGCAACCTTAACCCTATAGCTAACCTTAGCCCTTAAAACTAACCTAATAGAAACCCTAACCCTAACTCCTAACCCTAAGCCTAACCTAACCCTAACCCTAACCCTAGCCGTAACCCTAACCCTAACCCTAACCCTAGCCCTAACCCTAACCCTAACCCTAAACCTAACCTTAGCCCTAACCCTAACCCCTAACCCCTAACCGTAACGCTAACCCTAAGCCTAACCCCTAACCCCTAACCCCTAACCCTAACCCTAACCCTAAACCCTAACCCTAACCCTAACCCTAACCCTAGCCCTAACCCTAGCCCTAAGTCGTACCATAACCCTAATCCTATCCCTAACCCAAACTTAACCCTAAAACTAACCTTAGCCCTTAAAACTAACCTAATAGAAACCCTAACCCTAACTCCTAACCCTAAGCCTAACCTAACCCTAACCCTAACCCTAGCCGTAACCCTAACCCTAACCCTAACCCTAGCCCTAACCCTAACCCTAACCCTAACCCTAACCTTAGCCCTAACCCTAACCCCTAACCCCTAACCGTAACGCTAACCCTAAGCCTAACCCCTAACCCCTAACCCCTAACCCTAACCCTAAACCCTAACCCTAACCCTAACCCTAACCCTAGCCCTAACCCTAGCCCTAAGTCGTACCCTAACCCTAATCCTAACCCTAACGCAACCTTAACCCTATAGCTAACCTTAGCCCTTAAAACTAACCTAATAGAAACCCTAACCCTAACTCCTAACCCTAAGCCTAACCTAACCCTAACCCTAACCCTAGCCGTAACCCTAACCCTAACCCTAACCCTAGCCCTAACCCTAACCCTAACCCTAACCCTAACCTTAGCCCTAACCCTAACCCCTAACCCCTAACCGTAACGCTAACCCTAAGCCTATCCCCTAACCCCTAACCCCTAACCCTAACCCTAACCCTAAACCCTAACCCTAACCCTAACCCTAACCCTAGCCCTAACCCTAGCCCTAAGTCGTACCCTAACCCTAATCCTAACCCGAACCCAACCTTAACCCTAAAATTAACCTTAGCCCTTAAAACTAACCTAATAGAAACCCTAACCCTAACTCCTAACCCTAAGCCTAACCTAACCCTAACCCTAACCCTAGCCGTAACCCTAACCCTAACCCTAACCCTAACCCTAGCCCTAACCCTAACCCTAACCCTAACCCTAACCTTAGCCCTAACCCTAACCCCTAACCCCTAACCGTAACGCTAACCCTAAGCCTAACCCCTAACCCCTAACCCCTAACCCTAACCCTAACCCTAACCCTAACCCTAACCCTAGCCCTAACCCTAGCCCTAAGTCGTACCCTAACCCTAATCCTAACCCTAACCCAACCTTAACCCTAAAACTAACCTTAGCCCTTAAAACTAACCTAATAGAAACCCTAACCCTAACTCCTAACCCTAAGCCTAACCTAACCCTAACCCTAACCCTAGCCGTACCCCTAACCCTAACCCTAACCCTAGCCCTAACCCTAACCCTAACCCTAACCCTAACCTTAGCCCTAACCCTAACCCCTAACCCCTAACCGTAACGCTAACCCTAAGCCTAACCCCTAACCCCTAACCCCTAACCCTAACCCTAACCCTAAACCCTAACCCTAACCCTAACCCTAACCCTAGCCCTAACCCTAGCCCTAAGTCGTACCCTAACCCTAATCCTAACCCTAACCCAACCTTAACCCTATAGCTAACCTTAGCCCTTAAAACTAACCTAATACAAACCCTAACCCTAACTCCTAACCCTAAGCCTAACCTAACCCTAACCCTAACCCTAGCCGTAACCCTAACCCTAACCCTAACCCTAGCCCTAACCCTAACCCTAACCCTAACCTTAGCCCTAACCCTAACCCCTAACCCCTAACCGTAACGCTAACCCTAAGCCTAACCCCTAACTCTAACCCCTAACCCTAACCCTAACCCTAAACCCTAACCCTAACCCTAACCCTAACCCTAGCCCTAACCCTAGCCCTAAGTCGTACCATAACCCTAATCCTAACCCTAACCCAACCTTAACCCTA
Source organism: Buteo buteo (assembly GCF_964188355.1). NCBI lineage: Eukaryota > Metazoa > Chordata > Aves > Accipitriformes > Accipitridae > Buteo > Buteo buteo. The sequence goes on from NC_134191.1 coordinate 11,848,163, forward strand.
AAACTAACCTTAGCCCTTAAAACTAACCTAATAGAAACCCTAACCCTAACTCCTAACCCTAAGCCTAACCTAACCCTAACCCTAACCCTAACCCTAGCCCTAACCCTAGCCCTAAGTCGTACCCTAACCCTAATCCTAACCCGAACCCAACCTTAACCCTAAAACTAACCTTAGCCCTTAAAACTAACCTAATAGAAACCCTAACCCTAACTCCTAACCCTAAGCCTAACCTAACCCTAACCCTAACCCTAGCCGTAACCCTAACCCTAACCCTAACCCTAGCCCTAACCCTAACCCTAACCTTAGCCCTAACCCTAACCCCTAACCGTAACGCTAACCTTAAGCCTAACCCCTAACCCCTAACCCCTAACCCTAACCATAACCCTAAACCCTAACCCTAACCCTAACCCTAACCCTAGCCCTAACCCTAGCCCTAAGTCGTACCCTAACCCTAATCCTAACCCTAACGCAACCTTAACCCTAAAACTAACCTTAGCCCTTAAAATTAACCTAATAGAAACCCTAACCCTAACTCCTAACCCTAAGCCTAACCTAACCCTAACCCTAACCCTAGCCGTAACCCTAACCCTAACCCTAACCCTAGCCCTAACCCTAACCCTAACCCTAACCCTAACCTTAGCCCTAACCCTAACCCCTAACCCCTAACTGTAACGCGAACCCTAAGCCTAACCCCTAACCCCTAACCCCTATCCCTAACCATAACCCTAAACCCTAACCCTAACCCTAACCCTAACCCTAGCCCTAACCCTAGCCCTAAGTCGTACCCTAACCCTAATCCTAACCCGAACCCAACCTTAACCCTAAAACTAACCTTAGCCCTTAAAACTAACCTAATAGAAACCCTAACCCTAACTCCTAACCCTAAGCCTAACCTAACCCTAACCCTAGCCGTAACCCTAACCCTAACCCTAACCCTAGCCCTAACCCTAACCCTAACCCTAACCCTAACCTTAGCCCTAACCCTAACCCCTAACCCCTAACCGTAACGCTAACCCTAACCCTAACCCCTAACCCCTAACCCCTAACCCTAACCCTAACCCTAAACCCTAACCCTAACCCTAACCCTAACCCTAGCCCTAACCCTAGCCCTACGTCGTACCCTAACCCTAATCCTAACCCTAACGCAACCTTAAACCTAAAACTAACCTTAGCCCTTAAAATTAACCTAATAGAAACCCTAACCCTAACTCCTAACCCTAAGCCTAACCTAACCCTAACCCTAACCCTAGCCGTAACCCTAACCCTAACCCTAACCCTAGCCCTAACCCTAACCCTAACCCTAACCCTAACCCTAACCTTAGCCCTAACCCTAACCCCTAACCCCTAACCGTAACGCTAACCCTAAGCCTAACCCCTAACCCCTAACCCCTAACCCTAACCATAACCCTAAACCCTAACCCTAACCCTAACCCTAACCCTAGCCCTAACCCTAGCCCTAAGTCGTACCCTAACCCTAATCCTAACCCTAATGCAACCTTAACCCTATAGCTAACCTTAGCCCTTAAAACTAACCTAATAGAAACCCTAACCCTAACTCCTAACCCTAAGCCTAACCTAACCCTAACCCTAACCCTAGCCGTAACCCTAACCCTAACCCTAACCCTAGCCCTAACCCTAACCTTAGCCCTAACCCTAACCCCTAACCCCTAACCGTAACGCTAACCCTAAGCCTAACCCCTAACCCCTAACGCCTAACCCTAACCCTAACCCTAAACCCTAACCCTAACCCTAACCCTAACCCTAGCCCTAACCCTAGCCCTAAGTCGTACCATAACCCTAATCCTAACCCTAACCCAACCTTAACCCTAAAACTAACCTTAGCCCTTAAAACTAACCTAATAGAAACCCTAACCCTAACTCCTAACCCTAAGCCTAACCTAACCCTAACCCTAACCCTAGCCGTAACCCTAACCCTAACCCTAACCCTAGCCCTAACCCTAACCCTAACCCTAACCCTAACCTTAGCCCTAACCCTAACCCCTAACCCCTAACCGTAACGCTAACCCTAAGCCTAACCCCTAACCCCTAACCCCTAACCCTAACCCTAACCCTAAACCCTAACCCTAACCCTAACCCTAACCCTAGCCCTAACCCTAGCCCTAAGTCGTACCCTAACCCTAATCCTAACCCTAACGCAACCTTAACCCTATAGCTAACCTTAGCCCTTAAAACTAACCTAATAGAAACCCTAACCCTAACTCCTAACCCTAAGCCTAACCTAACCCTAACCCTAACCCTAGCCGTAACCCTAACCCTAACCCTAACCCTAGCCCTAACCCTAACCCTAACCCTAACCTTAGCCCTAACCCTAACCCCTAACCCCTAACCGTAACGCTAACCCTAAGCCTAACCCCTAACCCCTAACCCCTAACCCTAACCCTAACCCTAAACCCTAACCCTAACCCTAACCCTAACCCTAGCCCTAACCCTAGTCCTAAGTCGTACCATAACCCTAATCCTAACCCTAACCCAACCTTAACCCTAAAACTAACCTTAGCCCTTAAAACTAACCTAATAGAAACCCTAACCCTAACTCCTAACCCTAAGCCTAACCTAACCCTAACCCTAACCCTAGCCGTAACCCTAACCCTAACCCTAACCCTAGCCCTAACCCTAACCCTAACCCTAACCCTAACCTTAGCCCTAACCCTAACCCCTAACCCCTAACCGTAACGCTAACCCTAAGCCTAACCCCTAACCCCTAACCCCTAACCCTAACCCTAACCCTAAACCCTAACCCTAACCCTAACCCTAGCCCTAACGCTAGCCCTAAGTCGTACCCTAACCCTAATCCTAACCCTAACGCAACCTTAACCCTATAGCTAACCTTAGCCCTTAAAACTAACCTAATAGAAACCCTAACCCTAACTCCTAACCCTAAGCCTAACCTAACCCTAACCCTAACCCTAGCCGTAACCCTAACCCTAACCCTAACCCTAGCCCTAACCCTAACCCTAACCCTAACCCTAACCTTAGCCCTAACCCTAACCCCTAACCCCTAACCGTAACGCTAACCCTAAGCCTAACCCCTAACCCCTAACCCCTAACCCTAACCCTAACCCTAAACCCTAACCCTAACCCTAACCCTAACCCTAGCCCTAAACCTAGCCCTAAGTCGTACCCTAACCCTAATCCTAACCCGAACCCAACCTTAACCCTAAAACTAACCTTAGCCCTTAAAACTAACCTAATAGAAACCCTAACCCTAACTCCTAACCCTAAGCCTAACCTAACCCTAACCCTAACCCTAGCCGTAACCCTAACCCTAACCCTAACCCTAGCCCTAACCCTAACCCTAACCCTAACCCTAACCTTAGCCCTAACCCTAACCCCTAACCCCTAACCGTAACGCTAACCCTAAGCCTAACCCCTAACCCCTAACCCCTAACCCTAACCCTAACCCTAAACCCTAACCCTAACCCTAACCCTAACCCTAGCCCTAACCCTAGCCCTAAGTCGTACCCTAACCCTAATCCTAACCCTAACGCAACCTTAACCCTATAGCTAACCTTAGCCCTTAAAACTAACCTAATAGAAACCCTAACCCTAACTCCTAACCCTAAGCCTAACCTAACCCTAACCCTAGCCGTAACCCTAACCCTAACCCTAACCCTAGCCCTAACCCTAACCCTAACCCTAAACCTAACCTTAGCCCTAACCCTAACCCCTAACCCCTAACCGTAACGCTAACCCTAAGCCTAACCCCTAACCCCTAACCCCTAACCCTAACCCTAACCCTAAACCCTAACCCTAACCCTAACCCTAACCCTAGCCCTAACCCTAGCCCTAAGTCGTACCATAACCCTAATCCTATCCCTAACCCAAACTTAACCCTAAAACTAACCTTAGCCCTTAAAACTAACCTAATAGAAACCCTAACCCTAACTCCTAACCCTAAGCCTAACCTAACCCTAACCCTAACCCTAGCCGTAACCCTAACCCTAACCCTAACCCTAGCCCTAACCCTAACCCTAACCCTAACCCTAACCTTAGCCCTAACCCTAACCCCTAACCCCTAACCGTAACGCTAACCCTAAGCCTAACCCCTAACCCCTAACCCCTAACCCTAACCCTAAACCCTAACCCTAACCCTAACCCTAACCCTAGCCCTAACCCTAGCCCTAAGTCGTACCCTAACCCTAATCCTAACCCTAACGCAACCTTAACCCTATAGCTAACCTTAGCCCTTAAAACTAACCTAATAGAAACCCTAACCCTAACTCCTAACCCTAAGCCTAACCTAACCCTAACCCTAACCCTAGCCGTAACCCTAACCCTAACCCTAACCCTAGCCCTAACCCTAACCCTAACCCTAACCCTAACCCCTAACCACTAACCGTAACGCTAACCCTAAGCCTAACCCCTAACCCCTAACCCCTAACCCTAACCCTAACCCTAAACCCTAACCCTAACCCTAACCCTAACCCTAGCCCTAACCCTGGCCCTAAGTCGTACCCTAACCCTAATCCTAACCCGAACCCAACCTTAACCCTAAAATTAACCTTAGCCCTTAAAACTAACCTAATAGAAACCCTAACCCTAACTCCTAACCCTAAGCCTAACCTAACCCTAACCCTAACCCTAGCCGTAACCCTAACCCTAACCCTAACCCTAACCCTAGCCCTAACCCTAACCCTAACCCTAACCCTAACCTTAGCCCTAACCCTAACCCCTAACCCCTAACCGTAACGCTAACCCTAAGCCTAACCCCTAACCCCTAACCCCTAACCCTAACCCTAACCCTAACCCTAACCCTAGCCCTAACCCTAGCCCTAAGTCGTACCCTAACCCTAATCCTAACCCTAACCCAACCTTAACCCTAAAACTAACCTTAGCCCTTAAAACTAACCTAATAGAAACCCTAACCCTAACTCCTAACCCTAAGCCTAACCTAACCCTAACCCTAACCCTAGCCGTACCCCTAACCCTAACCCTAACCCTAGCCCTAACCCTAACCCTAACCCTAACCCTAACCTTAGCCCTAACCCTAACCCCTAACCCCTAACCGTAACGCTAACCCTAAGCCTAACCCCTAACCCCTAACCCCTAACCCTAACCCTAACCCTAAACCCTAACCCTAACCCTAACCCTAACCCTAGCCCTAACCCTAGCCCTAAGTCGAACCCTAACCCTAATCCTAACCCTAACCCAACCTTAACCCTATAGCTAACCTTAGCCCTTAAAACTAACCTAATAGAAACCCTAACCCTAACTCCTAACCCTAAGCCTAACCTAACCCTAACCCTAACCCTAACCCTAGCCCTAACCCTAGCCCTAAGTCGTACCCTAACCCTAATCCTAACCCTAACCCAACCTTAACCCTAAAACTAACCTTAGCCCTTAAAACTAACCTAATAGAAACCCTAACCCTAACTCCTAACCCTAAGCCTAACCTAACCCTAACCCTAACCCTAGCCGTAACCCTAACCCTAACCCTAACCCTAGCCCTAACCCTAACCCTAACCTTAGCCCTAACCCTAACCCCTAACCCCTAACCGTAACGCTAACCTTAAGCCTAACCCCTAACCCCTAACCCCTAACCCTAACCATAACCCTAAACCCTAACCCTAACCCTAACCCTAACCCTAGCCCTAACCCTAGCCCTAAGTCGTACCCTAACCCTAATCCTAACCCTAACGCAACCTTAACCCTAAAACTAACCTTAGCCCTTAAAATTAACCTAATAGAAACCCTAACCCTAACTCCTAACCCTAAGCCTAACCTAACCCTAACCCTAACCCTAGCCGTAACCCTAACCCTAACCCTAACCCTAGCCCTAACCCTAACCCTAACCCTAACCCTAACCTTAGCCCTAACCCTAACCCCTAACCCCTAACCGTAACGCGAAGCCTAAGCCTAACCCCTAACCCCTAACCCCTATCCCTAACCATAACCCTAAACCCTAACCCTAACCCTAACCCTAACCCTAGCCCTAACCCTAGCCCTAAGTCGTACCCTAACCCTAATCCTAACCCGAACCCAACCTTAACCCTAAAACTAACCTTAGCCCTTAAAACTAACCTAATAGAAACCCTAACCCTAACTCCTAACCCTAAGCCTAACCTAACCCTAACCCTAACCCTAGCCGTAACCCTAACCCTAACCCTAACCCTAGCCCTAACCCTAACCCTAACCCTAACCCTAACCTTAGCCCTAACCCTAACCCCTAACCCCTAACCGTAACGCTAACCCTAAGCCTAACCCCTAACCCCTAACCCCTAACCCTAACCCTAACCCTAAACCCTAACCCTAACCCTAACCCTAACCCTAGCCCTAACCCTAGCCCTAAGTCGTACCCTAACCCTAATCCTAACCCTAACCCAACCTTAACCCTATAACTAACCTTAGGCCTTAAAACTAACCTAATAGAAACCCTAACCCTAACTCCTAACCCTAAGCCTAACCTAACCCTAACCCTAGCCGTAACCCTAACCCTAACCCTAACCCTAGCCCTAACCCTAACCCTAACCCTAACCCTAACCTTAGCCCTAACCCTAACCCCTAACCCCTAACCGTAACGCTAACCCTAAGCCTAACCCCTAACCCCTAACCCCTAACCCTAACCCTAACCCTAAACCCTAACCCTAACCCTAACCCTAACCCTAGCCCTAACCCTAGCCCTAAGTCGTACCCTAACCCTAATCCTAACCCTAACGCAACCTTAACCCTAAAACTAACCTTAGCCCTTAAAATTAACCTAATAGAAACCCTAACCCTAACTCCTAACCCTAAGCCTAACCTAACCCTAACCCTAACCCTAGCCGTAACCCTAACCCTAACCCTAACCCTAGCCCTAACCCTAACCCTAACCCTAACCCTAACCCTAACCTTAGCCCTAACCCTAACCCCTAACCCCTAACCGTAACGCTAACCCTAAGCCTAACCCCTAACCCCTAACCCCTAACCCTAACCATAACCCTAAACCCTAACCCTAACCCTAACCCTAACCCTAGCCCTAACCCTAGCCCTAAGTCGTACCCTAACCCTAATCCTAACCCGAACCCAACCTTAACCCTAAAACTAACCTTAGCCCTTAAAACTAACCTAATAGAAACCCTAACCCTAACTCCTAACCCTAAGCCTGACCTAACCCTAACCCTAACCCTAGCCGTAACCCTAACCCTAACCCTAACCCTAGCCCTAACCCTAACCCTAACCCTAACCCTAACCTTAGCCCTAACCCTAACCCCTAACCCCTAACCGTAACGCTAACCCTAAGCCTAACCCCTAACCCCTAACCCCTAACCCTAACCCTAACCCTAAACCCTAACCCTAACCCTAACCCTAACCCTAGCCCTAACCCTAGCCCTAAGTCGTACCCTAACCCTAATCCTAACCCTAACCCAACCTTAACCCTAAAACTAACCTTAGCCCTTAAAACTAACCTAATAGAAACCCTAACCCTAACTCCTAACCCTAAGCCTAACCTAACCCTAACCCTAACCCTAGCCGTAACCCTAACCCTAACCCTAACCCTAGCCCTAACCCTAACCCTAACCCTAACCCTAACCTTAGCCCTAACCCTAACCCCTAACCCCTAACCGTAACGCTAACCCTAAGCCTAACCCCTAACCCCTAACCCCTAACCCTAACCCTAACCCTAAACCCTAACCCTAACCCTAACCCTAGCCCTAACCCTAGCCCTAAGTCGTACCCTAACCCTAATCCTAACCCTAACGCAACCTTAACCCTATAGCTAACCTTAGCCCTTAAAACTAACCTAATAGAAACCCTAACCCTAACTCCTAACCCTAAGCCTAACCTAACCCTAACCCTAACCCTAGCCGTAACCCTAACCCTAACCCTAACCCTAGCCCTAACCCTAACCCTAACCCTAACCCTAACCTTAGCCCTAACCCTAACCCCTAACCCCTAACCGTAACGCTAACCCTAAGCCTAACCCCTAACCCCTAACCCCTAACCCTAACCATAACCCTAAACCCTAACCCTAACCCTAACCCTAACCCTAGCCCTAACCCTAGCCCTAAGTCGTACCCTAACCCTAATCCTAACCCGAACCCAACCTTAACCCTAAAACTAACCTTAGCCCTTAAAACTAACCTAATAGAAACCCTAAACCTAACTCCTAACCCTAAGCCTAACCTAACCCTAACCCTAACCCTAGCCCTAACCCTAGCCCTAAGTCGTACCCTAACCCTAATCCTAACCCTAACCCAACCTTAACCCTAAAACTAACCTTAGCCCTTAAAACTAACCTAATAGAAACCCTAACCCTAACTCCTAACCCTAAGCCTAACCTAACCCTAACCCTAACCCTAACCCTAGCCCTAACCCTAGCCCTAAGTCGTACCCTAACCCTAATCCTAACCCTAACCCAACCTTAACCCTAAAACTAACCTTAGCCCTTAAAACTAACCTAATAGAAACCCTAACCCTAACTCCTAACCCTAAGCCTAACCTAACCCTAACCCTAACCCTAGCCGTAACCCTAACCCTAACCCTAACCCTAGCCCTAACCCTAACCCTAACCTTAGCCCTAACCCTAACCCCTAACCCCTAACCGTAACGCTAACCCTAAGCCTAACCCCTAACCCCTAACCCCTAACCCTAACCCTAACCCTAAACCCTAACCCTAACCCTAACCCTAACCCTAGCCCTAACCCTAGCCCTAAGTCGTACCCTAACCCTAATCCTAACCCTAACCCAACCTTAACCCTAAAACTAACCTTAGCCCTTAAAATTAACCTAATAGAAACCCTAACCCTAACTCCTAACCCTAAGCCTAACCTAACCCTAACCCTAACCCTAGCCGTAACCCTAACCCTAACCCTAACCCTAGCCCTAACCCTAACCCTAACCCTAACCCTAACCTTAGCCCTAACCCTAACCCCTAACCCCTAACTGTAACGCGAACCCTAAGCCTAACCCCTAACCCCTAACCCCTATCCCTAACCATAACCCTAAACCCTAACCCTAACCCTAACCCTAACCCTAGCCCTAACCCTAGCCCTAAGTCGTACCCTAACCCTAATCCTAACCCGAACCCAACCTTAACCCTAAAACTAACCTTAGCCCTTAAAACTAACCTAATAGAAACCCTAACCCTAACTCCTAACCCTAAGCCTAACCTAACCCTAACCCTAACCCTAGCCGTAACCCTAACCCTAACCCTAACCCTAAC